>NC_056733.1:1417004855-1417105912 GCF_019279795.1 Protopterus annectens | reverse complement strand
GGGGGTAGTCTCATTAGTAGATATCCTGTCATTGCCTCTTTAAGTGGTACATTTTGAAATATTTTCTGCTTAAAACCTCAGCTTTGGCCAGCTAAGATCTAGCTGTATTCAACTGGTCATATAAGAGAATTTAAGTACCATTTATTGCACTTTTATTCAAATAATACAGCATTTTAATTGATTTATTTTTGTTGCATTGAATATTAACTGAACTGGGAGTCTTGACTCTGTTTTTTCAGTTAGTGCTTGCTAGAATTTTATTGCCTATTAGTAATTGCAGGTGGGGGTAGTCTCATTCATTGATATCCTGTCACTGCCTATTTAAGTGGTACATTTTGAAATATTTTCTGCTTAAAACCTCAGCTTTGGCCTGCTAAGATTTAGCTGTATTCAACTGAATGTATAAGATAATTTAAATACCTTTTATCTGCACTTTTTTACAAATAATACAGCATTTTAATTGATTTATTTGTGTTGCATTGAATATTAACTGAACTGGAAGTTTTGACTCTGTTTTTTCAGTTAGTGCTTGCTAGAATTTTATTGCCTGTTAGTAACTGCAGGCGGGGTAATCTCATTCATTTATATCCTGTCACTGCCTATTTAAGTGGTACATTTTGAAATATTTTCTGCTTAAAACCTCAGCTTTGGCCAGCTAAGATCTAGCTGTATTCAACTGGATGTATAAGAGAATTTAAGTACCTTTTATCTGCACTTTTTCAAATAATACAGCATTTTAATTGATTTATTTGTGTTGCATTGAATATTAACTGAACTGGAAGTTTTGACTCTGTTTTTTCAGTTAGTGCTTGCTAGAATTTTATTGCCTGTTAGTAATTGCAGGCGGGGGTAGTCTCATTCATTGATATCCTGTCACTGCCTATTTAAGTGGTAAATTTTGAAATATTTTCTGCTTAAAACCTCAGCTTTGGCCGGCTAAGATCTAGTTGTATTCAACTGGATGTATAAGATAATTTAAGTAACTTTTATCTGCACTTTTTTCAAATAATACAGCATTTTAATTGATTTATTTGTGTTGCATTGAATATTAACTGAACTGGAAGTCTTGACTCTGTTTTTTCAGTTAGTGCTTGCTAGAATGTTATTGCCTGTTAGTAATTGTCGGTGGGTGTAGTCTCTTTCATTGATATCCTGTCACTGCCTATTTAAGTGGTACATTTTGAAATATTTTCTGCTTAAAACCTCAGCTTTGACAGGCTAAGATCTAGCTGTATTCAACTGGACATATAAGAGAATTTAAGAACCTTTTATCTGCACGTTTTTCAAATAATACAGCATTTTAATGGATTTATTTGTGTTGCTTTGAATATTAACTGAACTGGAAGTCTTGACTCTGTTTTTTCAGTTAGTGTTTGCTAGAATTTTATTGCCTGTTAGAAATTGCAGGTGGGGGTAGTCTCATTCATTGATATCCTGTCATTGATTTTTTAAGTGGTGCATTTTGAAATATTTTCTGCTTAAAACCTGAGCTTTGGCCGACTAAGTTCTAGCTGTATTCAACTGGAAGTATAAGAGAATTTAAACACCTTTTATCTGCACTTTTTTCAAATAATACAGCATTTTAATTGATTTATTTGTATTGCTTTGAATATTAACTGAACTGGAAGTCTTGACTCTCTTTTTTCAGTTAGTGCTTGCTAGAATTTTATTGCCTGTTAGTAATTGCAGGTGGGGTAGTCTCATTCATTGATATCCTGTCACTGCCTATTTAATTGGTACATTTTGAAATATTTTCTGCTTAAAACCTCAGCTTTGGCTGGCTAAGATCTAGCTGTATTCAACTGGATGTATAAGATAATTTAAGTACCTTTTATCTGCACTTTTTTTCAAATAATACAGCATTTTAATTGATTTATTTGTGTTGTATTGAATATTAACTGATCTGGATGTCTTGACTCTGTTTTTTTAGTTAATGCTTCCTAGAATTTTATTGCCTGTTAGTAACTGCAGGCAGGGTAGTCTCATTCATTGATATCCTGTCACTGCCTATTTAAGTGGCACATTTTGAAATATTTTCTGCTTAAAACCTCAGCTTTGGCCGGCTAAGATCTAGCTATATTCAACTGGATGTATAAGACAAATTAAGTACCTTTTATCTGCAGTTTTTCAAATAATACAGCATTTTAATTGATTTATTTGTGTTGCATTGACTATTAACTGAACTGAATGTCTTGAATCTGTTTTTTTTAGTTAGTGCTTGCTAGAATTTTATTGCCTGTTAGTAACATCAGGCAGGGGTAGTCTCATTCATTGAAATCCTGTCACTGCCTATTTAAGTGGCAGATTTTGAAATATTTTCTGCTTAAACCTCAGCTTTGGCCGGCTAAGATCTAGCTGTATTCAACTTGAGGTATAAGAGATTTTAACTAACTTTTATCTGCACTTTTTTCAATAATACAGCATTTTAATTGATTTATGTGTGTTGCACTGAATATTATTTGAACGGGTAGTCTTGACTCTGTTGTTTTTCAGTTAGTGCTTGCTACAATTTTATTGTCTATTGGTAATTGCAGGCGGGGGTAGTCTGATTCATTGATATCCTGTCACTGCCTATTTAAGTGGTACATTTTGAAATGTTTTCTGCTTAAAAACCTCAGCTTTGGCCGGCTAAGATCTAGCTGTATTCAACTGGATGTATAAGAGAATTTAAGTACCTTTTATCTGCTCTTTTTTCAAATAATACAGCATTTTAATTAATTTATTTGTGTTGCATTCGATTTTAACTGAACTGGAAGTCTTGGCTCTGTTTTTTCTTTTAGGGCTTGCTAGAATGTTATTGCCTGGTAGTAATTGCATGTGGGGGTAGTCTCTTTCATTGATATATTTTCACTGAATATTTAAGTTGTACATTTTGAAATATTTTCTGCTTAAAACCTTAGCTTTGACAGGCAAAGATCTACCTGTATTCAACTGGACATATATGAGAATTTAAGAACCTTTGACCTGCACTTTTTTCAAATAATACAGCATTTTAATGGATTATTTGTGTTGCTTTGAATATTAACTGAACTGGAAGTCTTGACTCTGTTTTTTCAGTTAGTGTTTGCTAGAATTTTATTGCCTGTTAGTAATTGCAGGTGGGGGTAGTCTCATTCATTGATATCCTGTCATTGCCTATTTAAGTGGTGCATTTTAAAATATTTTCTGCTTAAAACCTCAGCTTTGGCCGGCTAAGATCTAGCTGTATTCAACTTGACGTATAACAGAAATTAACTACCTTTTATCTGCACTTTTTTTTAAATAATACAGCATTTTAGTTGATTTATTTGTGTTGCTTTGAATATCATTTGAACTGGAAGTCTTGACTCTGTTTTTTTCAGTTAGTGCTTGCTAGAATTTTATTGTCTATTGGTAATTGCAGGCAGGGGTAGTCTCATTCATTGATATCCTGTCACTGCTTATTTAAGTGGCAGATTTTGAAATATTTTCTGTTTAAAACCTCAGCTTTGGCCGGCTAAGATCTAGCTGTATTCAACTGGATGTATAAGAGAATTTAAGTACCTTTTATCTGCTCTTTTTTTCAAATAATACAGAATTTTAATTTATTGATTTGTGTTGCGTTGAATATTAACTGAACTGGAAGTCTTGCCTCTGTTTTTTCAGTTAGTGCTTGCTAGAATGTTATTGCATGGTAGTAATTGCAGGTGGGGGTAGTCTCTTTCATTGATATCCTGTCACTGCCTATTTAAGTGGTACATTTTGAGATATTTTCTGCTTAAGACCGCAGCTTTGACAGGCCAAGATCTAGCTGTATTCAACTGGACATATAAAAGAATTTAAGAACCTTTTATCTGCACTTTTTTCAAATAATACAGAATTTTAATGGATTATTTGTGTTGCTTTGAATATTAACTGAACTGGAAGTCTTGACTCTGTTTTTTCAGTTAGTGTTTCCTGGAATTTTATTGCCTGTTAGTAATTGCAGGCGGGGGTAGTCTCATTCATTGCTATCCTGTCATTGCCTATTTAAGTGGTGCATTTTGAAATATTTTCTGCTTAAAACCTCAGCTATGGCCGGCTAATATCTAGCTGTATTCAACTGGATATATATAAGAATTTAAGTACCTTTTATCTGCACTTTGTTCTAATAATACAGCATTTTAATTGATTTATTTGTATAGCTTTGAATATTAACTGAACTGGAAGTCTTGACTCTCTTTTTACAGTTAGTGCTTGCTAGAATTATATTCCTGTTAGTAATTGTTGGCGGGGGTAGTCTCATTCATTGATATCCTGTCACTGCCTATTTAATTGGTACATTTTGAAATATTTTCTGCTTAAAACCTCAGCTATGTCTGGCTAAGATCTAGCTGTATTCAACTGGATGTATAAGAGAATTTAAGTAGCTTTTATCTGCACTTTTCTCAAATAATACAGCATTTTTATTGATTTATTCGTGTTGCATTGAATATTAACTGAACTGGAAGTCCTGACTCTGTTTTTTCAGTTAGTGTTTGCTAGAATTTTATTGCCTGTTAGAAATTGCAGGTGGGGGTAGTCTCATTAATAGATATC
Source organism: Protopterus annectens (assembly GCF_019279795.1). Classification (NCBI taxonomy): domain Eukaryota; kingdom Metazoa; phylum Chordata; order Ceratodontiformes; family Protopteridae; genus Protopterus; species Protopterus annectens. The sequence continues at coordinate 1,417,101,376 of NC_056733.1, read as the reverse complement.
CTGTCATTACCTCTTTAAGTGGTACATTTTGAAATATTTTCTGCTTAAAACCTCAGCTTTGGCCAGCTAAGATCTAGCTGTGTATTCAACTGGACGTATATGAGAATTTAAGTACCTTTTATTGCACTTTTATTCAAATAATACAGCATTTTAATTGATTTATTTTTGTTGCATTGAATATTAACTGAACTGGATGTCTTGACTCTGTTTTTTTAGTTAGTGCTTGCTAGATTTTTATTGCCTATTAGTAACTGCAGGCGGGGGTAGTCTCATTCATTGATATCCTGTCACTGCCTATTTAAGTGGCAGATTTTGAAATATTTTCTGCTTAAAACCTCAACTTTGGCCAGCTAAGATCTAGCTGTATTCAACTTGATGTATAAGAGAAATTTAGTACCTTTTATCTGCACTTTTTTCAAATAATACAGCATTTTAGTTGATTTATTTGTGTTGCTTTGAATATCAACTGAACTGAAAGTCTTGACTCTGTTTTTTCAGTTAGTGCTTGCTAGAATTTTATTGCCCGTTAGTAACTGCAAGCGGGGGTAGTCTCATTCATTTATAGCCTGTCGCTGCCTAATTAAGTGGTACATTTTGAAATATTTTCTGCTTAAAACCTCAGGTTTGGCCCGCTATGATCTAGCTGTATTCAACTGGATGTATAAGAGAAATTAAATACCTTTTATCTGCCCTTTTTTTCAAATAATACAGCATTTTAATTTTTTTTGTGTTGCTTTGAATATTAACTGAACTGGAAGTCTTGACTCTGTTTTTTCAGTTAGTGCTTGCTAAAATTTTATTGCCTGTTAGTAATTGCAGGTGGGGGTAGTCTCATTCATTGATATCCTGTCACTGCCTATTTAAGTGGTAGATTTTGAAATATTTTCTGCTTAGAACCTCAGCTTTGACAGGCTAAGATCTAGCTGTATTCAAGTGGACATATAAGAGAATTTAAGAACCTTTTATCTGCACTTTTTTCAAATAATACAGCATTTTAATGGATTATTTGTGTTGCTTTGAAAATTAACTGAACTGGAAGTCTTGACTCTGTTTTTTCAGTTAGTGTTTGCTAGAATTTTATTGCCTGTTAGTAATTGCAGGCGGGGGTAGTCTCATTCATTGATATCCTGTCATTGCTTATTTAAGTGGTGCATTTTGAAATATTTTCTGCTTAAAACCTCAGCTTTGGCCAACTAAGATCTAGCTGTATTCAACTGGAAGTATAAGAGAATTTAAGTACCTTTTATCTGCACTTTTTTTCAAATAATACAGCATTTGAATTGATTTATTTGTATTGCTTTGAATATTAACTGAACTGGAAGTCTTGACTCTCTTTTTTCAGTTAGTGCTTGTTAGAATTTTTTTGCCTTTTAGTAATTGTAGGTGGGGATAGTCTCATTCATTTATATCCTGTCACTGCCTATTTAATTCGTACATTTTGAAATATTTCCTGCTTAAAACCTCAGCTTTGGCTGGCTAAGATCTAGCTGTGTTCAACTGGATGTATAAGATAATTTAAGTACCTTTTATCTGCACTTTTCTCAAATAATACAGCATTTTAATTGATTTATTTGTGTTGTATTGAATATTAACTGATCTGGATGTCTTGACTCTGTTTTTTTAGTTAATGCTTCCTAGAATTTTATTGCCTGTTAGTAACTGCAGGCAGGGTAGTCTCATTCATTGATATCCTGTCGCTGCCTATTTAAGTGGCAGATTTTGAAATATTTTCTATTTAAAACCTCAGCTTTGGCCGGCTAAGATCTAGCTATATTCAACTGGATGTATAAGACAAATTAAGTACCTTTTATCTGCAGTTTTTCAAATAATACAGCATTTTAATTGATTTATTTGTGTTGCATTGACTATTAACTGAACTGAATGTCTTGAATCTGTTTTTTTTTAGTTAGTGCTTGCTAGAATTTTATTGCCTGTTAGTAACTGCAGGCAGGGGTAGTCTCATTCATTGAAATCCTGTCACTGCCTATTTAAGTGGCAGATTTTGAAATATTTTCTGCTTAAACCTCAGCTTTGGCCGGCTAAGATCTAGCTGTATTCAACTTGAGGTATAAGAGATTTTAACTAACTTTTATCTGCACTTTTTTCAATAATACAGCATTTTAATTGATTTATGTGTGTTGCACTGAATATTATTTGAACTGGTAGTCTTGACTCTGTTGTTTTTCAGTTAGTGCTTGCTACAATTTTATTGTCTATTGGTAATTGCAGGCGGGGGTAGTCTGATTCATTGATATCCTGTCACTGCCTATTTAAGTGGTACATTTTGAAATGTTTTCTGCTTAAAAACCTCAGCTTTGGCCGGCTAAGATCTAGCTGTATTCAACTGGATGTATAAGTGAATGTAAGTACCTTTTATCTGCTCTTTTTTCAAATAATACAGCATTTTAATTAATTTATTTGTGTTGCATTCGATTTTAACTGAACTGGAAGTCTTGACTCTGTTTTCTCTTTTAGGGCTTGCTAGAATGTTATTGCCTGGTAGTAATTGCATGTGGGGGTAGTCTCTTTAATTGATATATTTTCACTGCCTATTTAAGTTGTACATTTTGAAATATTTTCTGCTTAAAATCTTAGCTTTGACAGGCAAAGATCTACCTGTATTCAACTGGACATATATGAGAATTTAAGAACCTTTGACCTGCACTTTTTTCAAATAATACAGCATTTTAATGGATTATTTGTGTTGCTTTGAATATTAACTGAACTGGAAGTCTTGACTCTGTTTTTTCAGTTAGTGTTTGCTAGAATTTTATTGCCTGTTAGTAATTGCAGGCGGGGGTAGTCTCATTCATTGATATCCTGTCATTGCCTATTTAAGTGGTGCATTTTAAAATATTTTCTGCTTAAAACCTCAGCTTTGGCCGGCTAAGATCTAGCTGTATTCAACTTGACGTATAACAGAAATTAACTACCTTTTATCTGCACTTTTTTTTAAATAATACAGCATTTTAGTTGATTTATTTGTGTTGCTTTGAATATCATTTGAACTGGAAGTCTTGACTCTGTTTTTTTCAGTTAGTGCTTGCTAGAATTTTATTGTCTATTAGCAATTGCAGGTGGGGTAGTCTCATTCATTGATATCCTGTCACTGCTTATTTAAGTGGCAGATTTTGAAATATTTTCTGTTTAAAACCTCAGCTTTGGCCGGCTAAGATCTAGCTGTATTCAACTGGATGTATAAGAGAATTTAAGTACCTTTTATCTGCTCTTTTTTTCAAATAATACAGAATTTTAATTTATTAATTTGTGTTGCATTGAATATTAACTGAACTGGAAGTCTTGCCTCTGTTTTTTCAGTTAGTGCTTGCTAGAATGTTATTGCATGGTAGTAATTGCAGGTGGGGTAGTCTCTTTCATTGATATCCTGTCACTGCCTATTTAAGTGGTACATTTTGGAATATTTTCTGCTTAAGACCGCAGCTTTGACAGGCCAAGATCTAGCTGTATTCAACTGGACATATAAAAGAATTTAAGAACCTTTTATCTGCACTTTTTTCAAATAATACAGAATTTTAATGGATTATTTGTGTTGCTTTGAATATTAACTGAACTGGAAGTCTTGACTCTGTTTTTTCAGTTAGTGTTTCCTAGAATTTTATTGCCTGTTATTAATTGCAGACAGTGCTAGTCTCATTCATTGCTATCCTGTCATTGCCTATTTAAGTGGTGCATTTTGACATATTTTCTGCTTAAAACCTCAGCTTTGGCCAGCTAAGATCTAGCTGTATTCAACTGGATATATAAGAGAATTTAAGTACCTTTTATCTGCACTTTTTTCAAATAATACAGCATTTTAATTGATTTATTTGTGTTGCTTTGAATATTAACTGAACTGGAAGTCTTGACTCTGTTTTTCAGTTAGTGCTTGCTAGAATTTTATTGCCTGTTAGTAATTGCAGGCAGGGGTAGTCTCATTCATTGATATCCTGTCACTGCCTATTTAAGTGGTACATTTTGAAATATTTTCTGCTTAAAACCTCAGCTATGGCTGGCTAAGATCTAGCTGTATTCAACTGGACGTATAAGAGAATTTAAGTACCTTTTATCTGCACTTTTTTCAAATAATACAGCATTTTAATTGATTTATTTGTGTTGCTTTGAATATTAACTGAATTGGAAGTCTTGACTCTGTTGTTTCAGTTAGTGCTTGCTAGAATTTTATTGCCTGTTAGTAATTGCAGGCGGGAGTAGTCTCATTCATTGATATTTTGTCACTTGCTATTTAAGTGGCGCATTTTGAAATATTTTCTGCTTAAAACCTCAGCTTTGGCTGGCTAATATCTAGCTGTATTCAACTGGACGTATAAGAGAATTTAAGTACCTTTTATCTGCACTTTTTTCAAATAATACAGCATTTTAATGGATTTATTTGTGTTGCTTTGAATATTAACTGAACTGGAAGTCTTGACTCTGTTTTTTCAGTTAGTGCTTGCTAGAATTTTATTGCCTGTTAGTAATTGCAGGTGGGGTAGTCTCATTCATTGATATCCTGTCACTGCCTATTTAAGTGGTACATTTTGAAATATTTTCTGCTTAAAACCTCAGCTTTGGCCAGCTAAGATCTAGCTGTATTCAACTGGACATATAAGAGAATTTAAGTACCTTTTATCTGCATTTTTCTGAAATAATACAGCATTTTAATTGATTTATTTGTGTTGCATTGAATATTAACTGAACTGGATGTCTTGACTCTGTTTTTTTAGTTAGTGCTTGCTAGAATTTTATTGCCTGTTAGTAACTGCAGGCGGGGGTAGTCTCATTCATTGATATCCTGTCACTGCCTATTTAAGTGGTACATTTTGAAATATTTTCTTCTTAAAACCTCAGCTTTGGCCGGCTAAGATCTAGCTCTATTCAACTAGATGTGTAAGAGAATTTAAGTACCTTTTATCTGCACTTTTTTCAAATAATACAGCATTTTAATTGATTTATTTGTGTTGCTTTGAATATCAACTGAACTGGAAGTCTTGACTCTGTTTTTTCAGTTAGTGCTTGCTAGAATTTTATTGCCCGTTAGTAACTGCAAGCGGGGGTAGTCTCATTCATTTATAGCCTGTCGCTGCCTAATTAAGTGGTACATTTTGAAATATTTTCTGCTTAAAACCTCAGGTTTGGCCCGCTATGATCTAGCTGTATTCAACTGGATGTATAAGAGAAATTAAATACCTTTTATCTGCCCTTTTTTTCAAATAATACAGCATTTTAATTTTTTTTGTGTTGCTTTGAATATTAACTGAACTGGAAGTCTTCACTCTGTTGTTTCAGTTAGTGCTTGCTAGAATTTTATTGCCTGTTAGTAATTGCAGGCGGAGGTAGTCTCATTCATTGATATCTTGTCACTGCCTATTTAAGTGGTAAATTTTGAAATATTTTCTGCTTAAAACCTCAGCTTTGGCCGGCTATAATCTAGTTGTATTCAACTGGATTTATAAGATAAATTAAATAACTTTTATCTGCACTTTTTTTTCAAATAATACAGCATTTTATTTTTTTTTTGTGTTGCTTTGAATATTAACTGAACTGGAAGTCTTGACTCAGTTTTTTCAGTTAGTGCTTTTGAAAATGTTATTTCCTGCTAGTAATTGCAGGTGGGGGCAGTCTCTTTCATTTATATCCTGTCACTGCCTATTTAAGTGGTAGATTTTGAAATATTTTCTGCTTAGAACCTCAGCTTTGACAGGCTAAGATCTAGCTGTATTCAAGTGGACATATAAGAGAATTTAAGAACCTTTTATCTGCACTTTTTTCAAATAATCCAGCATTTTAATGGATTATTTGTGTTGCTTTGAAATTTAACTGAACTGGAAGTCTTGACTCTGTTTTTTCAGTTAGTGTTTGCTAGAATTTTATTGCCTGTTAGTAATTGCAGGCAGGGGTAGTCTCATTCATTGATATCCTGTCATTGCTTATTTAAGTGGTGCATTTTGAAATATTTTCTGCTTAAAACCTCAGCTTTGGCCAACTAAGATCTAGCTGTATTCAACTGGAAGTAAAAGAGAATTTAAATACATTTTAACTGCACTTTTTTTCAAATAATACAGCATTTGAATTGATTTATTTGTATTGCTTTGAATATTAACTGAACTGGAAGTCTTGACTCTCTTTTTTCAGTTAGTGCTTGTTAGAATTTTATTGCCTTTTAGTAATTGTAGCCGGGGATAGTCTCATTCATTGATATCCTGTCACTGCCTATTTAATTGGTACATTTTGAAATATTTCCTGCTTAAAACCTCAGCTTTGGCTGGCTAAGATCTAGCTGTATTCAACTGGATGTATAAGATAATTTAAGTACCTTTTATCTGCATTTTTCTCAAATAATACAGCATTTTAATTGATTTATTTGTGTTGTATTGAATATTAACTGATCTGGATGTCTTGACTCTGTTTTTTTAGTTAATGCTTCCTAGAATTTTATTGCCTGTTAGTAACTGCAGGCAGGGTAGTCTCATTCATTGATATCCTGTCGCTGCCTATTTAAGTGGCAGATTTTGAAATATTTTCTATTTAAAACCTCAGCTTTGGCCGGCTAAGATCTAGCTATATTCAACTGGATGTATAAGACAAATTAAGTACCTTTTATCTGCAGTTTTTCAAATAATACAGCATTTTAGTTGATTTATTTGTGTTGCTTTGAATATTATTTGAACTGGAAGTCTTGACTATGTTTTTTTCAGTTAGTGCTTGCTAGAATTTTATTGTCTATTGGTAATTGCAGGTGGGGGTAGTCTCATTCATTGATATCCTGTCACTGCCTATTTAAGTGGCAGATTTTGAAATATTTTCTGCTTAAAACCTCAGCTTTGGCCGGCTAAGATCTAGCTGTATTCAACTGGATGTATAAGAGAATTTAAGTACCTTTTATCTGCTCTTTTTTTCAAATAATACAGCATTTTAATTGATTTATTTGTGTTGCATTCAATATTAACTGAACTGGAAGTCTTCACTCTGTTTTTTCAGTTAGTGCCTGCTAGAATGTTATTGCCTAGTAGTAATTGTAGGTGGGGGTAGTCTCTTTCATTGATATCCTGTCACTGCCTATTCAAGCGGTACATTTTGAAATATTTTCTGCTTAAAACCTCAGCTTTGGCAGGCTAAGATCTAGCTGTATTCAACTGGATGTATAAGAGAATGTAAGTACCTTTTATCTGCACTTTTTTCAAATAATACAGCATTTTAATGGATTTATTTGTGTTGCATTGAATATTAACTGAACTGGAAGTCTTGACTCTGTTTTTCAGTTAGTGCTTGCTAGAATTTTATTGCCTGTTAGTAATTGCAGGTGAGGGTAGTCTCATTCATTGATATCCTGTCACTGCCTATTTAAGTGGTGCATTTTGAAATATTTTCTGCTTAAAACCTCAGCTTTGGCAGGCTAAGATCTAGCTGTATTCAACTGGATGTATAAGAGAATTTAAGTACCTTTTATCTGCACTTTTTTCAAATAATACAGCATTTTAATTGATTTATTTGTGTTGCTTTGAATATTAACTGAACTGGAAGTCTTGACTCTGTTTTTTCAGTTAGTGCTTGCTAGAATTTTATTGTCTATTGAAAATTGCAGGTGGGGTTAGTCTCATTCATTGATATCCTGTCACTGCCTATTTAAGTGATACATTTTGAAATATTTTCTGCTTAAAACCTCAGCTTTGGCCGGCTAAGATCTAGCTGTATTCAACTGGATGTATAAGAGAATTTAAGTACCTTTTATCTGCACTTTTTTCAAATAATACAGCATTTTAATTTATTTATTTGTGTTGCGTTGAATATTAACTGAACTGGAAGTCTTGACTCTGTTTTTTCAGTTAGTGCTTGCTAGAATGTTATTGCCTGGTAGTAATTGTAGGTGGGGGTAGTCTCTTTCATTGATATCCTGTCACTGCCTATTTAAGTGGTACATTTTGAAATATTTTCTGCTTAAAACCTCAGCTTTGACTGGCTAAGATCTAGCTGTATTCAACTGGACATATAAGAGAATTTAAGAACCTTTTATCTGCACTTTTTTTCTAATAATACAGCATTTTAATTGATTTATTTGTATACATTGTCAGTTCTTAATGGGAAAAATTGGAAAATTGAATGAATATAAAACATTTGCCAATACATATGCTGTATGATACAGACAATAAAATTGCATACAATCAGGAAGGTGAATCAAAGAACACACGTATGTTTTCATATTGAAAACCGTTTTGTAAGAGGCCTTTTTCAAATCTGGCCAAAGGTAATGATGGTCACTACCCAGAGGCATTTTCATGGAATGTGGGCTTCCAGTCTGTTTCAATTAATATCAGTTTCAAGGGCTGAGAAGCTGTACTGCCAAGTCTGTTTTCATTGCGTGACTCTCCTGCTTATTTGCCTGATGCCTAACAGTACTCATGCCATGACAACAAAGAAAATTTTAAATCCAATCCAAGGGGTGTGTGATGGCATGCACGCAATGGGTGCATGTGTGTGTGCGGGGAAGGAAGCAAGGTATTGACAGTGTGTGCTGAGGGTGTGTGTTGCTGTTTGGTGTATGCTGGTGGGGAGTGCTGGAGTGTATGTTGTGTGGGGTACTGTTGTAATGTGTATAGTGGTGGGGGATGAAAGTAATTACTGTTTCTTATCCATCTGCAAATGCATGGGAAACTTTTTGACTACAGCAAGTGTAACATTACACTAGCAATCTTTATAGCTTTTTGATGGTTTTGGCACTTTTGCTTTTGCTTGATTTGTACTTCTGCAAATTAGAGTGATATATAGGGGCATGTCAAGTGGATTTAGCAAACAGTTGAGCTTCAGGGGTAGAGAAGTTTATTACTGCTTATGGTAAGTCTGTTTTGGTAACATAGGCAATGTATTTAAGGGCAACAGGCACTGTATTTTTAGATAAAACACAGAAATCTAAAGTTGTTTGGTAGCAGCAGCCTCTTCATCATTTACAGTTCTCGTATGTGGGATTATCTATATGAATGTTACTTCTGCAGAGATTGTGCATACTTACTCTTTGGTGAATTGTATCAACAAGTTTGAGTAGACTACGGGAATGGGTGTTTGGAATTGGGCATTTCATTCATTGCAGGATGATACATTGTGTCATTGCATACTGAAAAAAAAGAAATCAAAGTAATGAATTTAAAGCACAGTCACATACAGGTGCTGTATGGTATGAGCATTATAATTGCATAGAATCATGAAGGTGAATCAAGCACTGATTGCTTGTTCTCTGATTTTTGTCAAAAAATTTGGATTTCCACTGTGGAGCTTTTCTCCCCGGGTCTCCGCTGAAAATGAGCCACTCAGCTGAGATGCACTAATCCGGTCAACAAATGTTAAATAAATGCAAATTATAAAAATAAAGAACACATGCAAGTCTGCCATTGGACTATTTCAAATCGGCCCAAAGTTACAGTTTATCAACAGCCAGGTGCATTTTGTTTGAATTTGGCATGCAAAGCTTTTTCAATTCGTGTTAGTTTAAATTTTCTGTATTCTACTCCTACATTTTCCTGTTATCTCAACTGGTTAAAAGGACATGGAGGCCTAGCTCCACACTTGTTTACAAACTGGGGCCTCTAATTAGTAACCATTTATTTTCAGTTTATTTCATTTTTGTTGCAGTTCACCTTCCCATAACCATTCCACTTTTCGGTCTGGGTTGGCATGAAGATCATCAGCTTATACTTGTGAGACTGCATTCAATTTGTTCATGCATTACCTTCCAGTCTGCTGCTTCAGCTTGCATTCCTCTTTGCTAATGTCAGTACATGCCTTACTTTGTATCTAGTTATAGCTTACTTCATTACCCATTTGCAAAGCCAAGCCACTCATTTGCTAATGTCAATACATGCCTTACATTGCAGCTAGTTAAAGCTTACTTTATAGGTTCATAGGTTCATATGTTCATACTAGGCTATCTGCCCTAGGGCATTTATAAGCCTAGCCAGAATGTGTTTGGCTTTCGTCACCCATTTTAAATTTATTTTGCTATGCCCTTTTTCGAGGTTAGTATACTGTGCCTCTGTCTAACAGTGACACAGAAGTGATGCCCGGGGTAAACCTACTATCTCCCATCCACTCATCAAGATTCCTCTTGAAGAGAGTCAATGAGGGACTCTGCCAAACCTGGACTGGGATTTTATTCCAGAGTGAAGGGAGCCTCTGGGTTATGAATCTGTCCCTCCAGCATGTCCTATTTATTTCAGTGCTGAGGTTCAAGTCTCTCGAGCGCGTAGCTCGATGGGATTTGGATTTTCTGAGGTGCAGCATGTCCATTAATTCCGGGTTGGACATGGCTTTATACGTCAGGCACAGATCCCCTCTGAACAGGCGGTATGCCACTGAGTAGAGCTGGAGTTTCTTTAACCGGGCAGCATATGGCATCTGTTTGAGCCCTTTGATCCTCTTGGTGAGGTACTTTTGGGGTCTTTCCAGTTGCTGCAGGTGTCTGGTAAGGTACATCCCAAAAGGGGCATTGTACTCAATTATGGGCCTGATGAAGGATGAGTAAAGAGGCACGATGACCTCCCCTGATCTAGATGTGAATCCCTTCATGGTTAGGTGGGCTATATAAAATGTTTTTCTAATCACTTTGGCCACGTGGTTATCAAATGAGAGATTGCTATCAACTTGGGTCCCCAGGTCCCTAATTACTTCTTCTGTACTTAAAGGATTACCACTTATGTGGTAATTTGTGGGCACTTTGTTTTTGCCAAAGGGGATGACTATACACTTTTTGGCATTTAGCTTGAGGCCATGGCTCTGGCACCAGTTGTCTGTTTCTATGAGGCCCTTTTGGAGGATGCTTGTGTCGGCTGGAGAGTCGATTATGGTGCCCAGTTTGCAGTCATCTACAAACTTGGTCAGCCACAGTCCTTCCATGTTGGCCTGTACCTCCGAGAAATATATACCGAACAAGAGAGGTCCCAGAACTGAGCCTTGTGGGACACCACTTGTAACTGGTTTGGAGTCTGACATGGCTCCAGCAATTCTAACAATGTGGGTTCTGTCCTTGAGCCAGTTTGCAATCCATCTAGTGACATAGGGGTTTATATTTAAGCTGGTGAGCTTATCTATAATGCCCAAGTGGGGTATTATATTGAAGACTTTTGCGAGGTCCAGGTAGGCTGTGTGGACCACCTTCCCCTCGTCAATGGCCTTGGTGACTGTTTCAAAGAAATCAACCAGGTTTAAGAGGCAGGATCTGCCCTTAACAAAGCCGAACTGGGTAGGATCCAGTGCCTGTAGGTCCCCAATATCTTTATTTATGAAGTCCATGATGATCCTTTCCATAGCTTTGTAGACCAAGCTAGTCAGGCTTATGGGGCGATAGTTTCCAGGATCCGTTGAGGCACCACCTTTATGGAGAGGGACCACTGTTGCTGTATGCCACTCTTTGGGCACATATCCTGTAGTAAGGCTGAGATTGAACAGTAGTTTTATGTTTGGGTTTAGCTCTTCTTGGAGTTCATGAAGGATGCAGCCCGGGACACCGTCTGGTCCCATTGATGCTGTGTTTTTTGCTTTGGAGAGGGCGGCTCTTACCTGAGCATCTGAGATGTCAGGAGGGCAGCACTCTGCTGGGATAGATATTTGCCCTTTTGGTGGGGAGGGGGGGAGAAGTTTGCGCTTAACCTGTCAGCTAGGATGTTGGCAATGTCTGTGGGTTTGGTGTATTTTTTGTCATTTTGGACTAATTCTGAGAATATCTGGGAATTACCACCCAGGTTCCTAACATAACTAAAGAAAGCCTTGTGATTATCCTTAGTGTGCTGTGCAATTTTTCTCTCGAAGCTGGCCTTAGACAATTTTATGAACGCCCATAGTTTTTTGCTAATATTGATCAGTGATGCCTTCCCTTTTTGAGATTTTGCTCTATCATTTAGTAGCTTCCTCCTTCTATTGTATAGTTTGTTTATGGCTGGGGTCCACCAGACCGGACGTCTGCCTTTGGAAGATTGGGTCTTGGTTTTATTTGGGATCGCATGATCCATGCATTCCTGAAGGTGTTCATAGAATGCATTTATAAAGGATTCTGCGGTCTGGGCCGTATTTTCCACAGGCCCAGGGGCTTTGAAGGATTCCACCTTGGTTTTGAGGAGTGTGAAATTTGCTTTAGAGAAGTTTTTCACTGTGGTTTTGTGGGCAGGGGTAGGGTCGGGATGTGAATATCCAGTGAGATTAGTTTATGGTCTGATCTTACCAGTGAGGGATACACTTCTGGTCTGGAGCATAGAGTCCCCATGTTGGTGATGATCAGGTCCAGTATGTTTTCCTCTCTTGTCGGAGTGGTAACAAGTTGTTCCATAGCATTTGAGTTTATAAATTCTAGGAACCTTTGAGCTAGGGTGTTGGAGCTAGAGTAATGCTCCCAGTCTATGTTTGGGTAGTTGAAGTCACCCAATGTAATGGTGTTTGGAGAGACCTTCATATTTTCCAGTGTTCTCAGGAAGGCCGAGTGGGGTTCCTGGGTCTGTAGCAGGCTATAAACTGGAAGGCAGTTTTACCCACAGTTAGTTGCACATGGATAGTCTCTGATGCTTCGTGCTTTGCCACCAACCTGGAGGTGTGGGTATCTTTGATGAATATCGATACTCCCCCTCCTTTTGTGGTTCGGTCCAAGTTTTGGGGCCAAAAAGCATGGTATGAGGTATAACCTGGTAGTGCTGGGATGCTCTCGGGAGCCCTGAACCAGGTTTCTGTTACTTCACAGATATCGATGTTCTCCATGCTAAGGAGAGTTTCGAGTGCATGCATCTTGAGGTTTAGACTTCTGGCATTGAGTAGCATTACTCTTAGTTTCTTATCCCTTGTGATACCTATGGAGGTGGGTTTGTCTTTTGAGCCTTGCCTAAAAAAGGCACTATGGGGGTAGCAAGAGCCTTTGCCAATATCCAAAAGCCCGGGGATGACAGGTACAAGCCGTCCCTAGCGAAGCATCGTGGCTTGTCGAGCATATCATCCCAAGCTGACAGGCATTGGATCCCCTTTGAATGACACCAGTACTTAAGCCAATTGTTGAAATTGATCATCTTGTCTTCATATTGTGACATCATTCTTGGTGAGGGTAAGATGCTACTCAAGGTCAGGGTCATACCGGCCTGGGCTACATGCTCAGAGAGCTCCTCTATGTCTCTTTTCATGTAGTCCAGGGAGGTACGTCTCAGGTCATTCACACCAGCATGGACAATGACTGAGTCATATTTGTACTTGCCTTGGAGTGACCTGAGTGCTTGTGTTATGTGGCGGATCCTAGCACCCGACAGGCTGCTCACCGTGACCCTCTCCTTGTTCAGCCTGGTGAGCGGGACGTCAGTGTGCTTGACAATAGAGTCACCTATTACAAGTGTATCACGTGTGTTGTTTAGTCTTAAGGGCTGTGACTGTTCGGAACACTGGCTTTGTGAGATATGTGTTGCACGTGTTTTGTTTTGGGGTAGCGGTTGCTTGGGTGTCTGCTTTGGAGGTCTCTGCTTTGCTTAGGCAGATCTTTATTTACAGCTTCCGAGTATGTTTTTGTGTGATTATGTGTTTGGTTTGCTGTCCTGGTAGGTCTATGTGAGACTGGAATTGTAGTGAGTGTGGTTTCCTTCTCCTCCTGACTGGTTATGCCAGTACTGAGTTGAGAGAGTTTAGCCTCCAGTTTCGCTATATGGTTGCATCTCTCACATGTGTTGGAATTTTTTGGGAGGAGGAGAGGGTTGTCTGTGTACATGAGGCAGTTGTAACATTGCCTCAAGTTTCCCGGATTCACCAGCTGGACCGGAGAGGAGAGTGACAACTGACCTTTGTACATGCTAGAATAATATTGGGAATTCCTTTATAATTAAAAACAAGGGCCAGTGGGGAGTGAGGGTGTAGTGCTTTTAATTTTTAGTGCTGACTTATATAATTGCTTTAGTGAGCAAGTGCCAGGTAACTTAAGTGCAATGTGTTTCAGGTAACTTAAATGCAAAAACGACAAACAGTAACTTTCTTTCAAGTGAAACAAGGAAATAAGTACAGTAAGCAATGCAGATATCACTAGTGATCCACAGAAGTGCTGAGAAGCTGCATATTAGGTGGAATTAGTGCTCCAGGGAAATAACAAGCAAACAAACAACAAGCATATAAACAAAGCTAGATTCAGCTGGCCTGGATCTAGTCTATGCTACAGCAAACAAGGTGTACTAATTTCAGTAAGATACAGTTCAAATATTCAGGCACTATAAACCTTTAACCATAAATTCCCAGCTCAGAAGGGCAGAGTCCAGCATCTTTTCCCACAAGAGTGCAAACCACGAACCTTCTTAATGTAAAATAACTGGCCTGAAGCCCAAGTGCTTAAACCAGAACTAATATACTTTAAGAATAACAGACACTGGGCTCTCAATCAGCAGTTCCCAACTTAGAAGGATGAAAGCTACCTGTCCTGCCACCACAGTGCATGCCACAAACCTTCCTAATGTAAAACAACGGGTCTGAAGCCCAAGTGCTTAATCCAAACGACTTAGAATGATAGCTGCACTTTAATCAAGTTACTACCAAGCAGTAATAAATACAATTGAATACTTTAGAGAATGCCTGGATTAGTGCTCAAGTTACACAAACAAAGCTAGATCCAGCAGGCCCGAATCCAGTCCATGCCACAACAAACAAGGCGCACCAACTTCAGTAAGAAGCAGTTCAGATATGCATGCACTATAAGCCTTTAACCAGAAATTCCCAGCTCAGAAGGGCAGAGTCCAGCCTCTCCTCCCACAAGACTGCAGACCATGGACCCTTTTAATGTAAAATAACTGGCCTGAAAGCCCAAGTGCTTAAACCAGAATTAATACACTTTTAGAACAACAGACACTGAGCCGTCAATCAGCAGTTCCCAACCTAGAAGGATGTAAGCTACCTGTTCTGCCACTACAGTGCAGACCACAAACCCTCTCAGTGCAAAACAACTGGTCCAAAGCCCAAGTGTTTAAACCAAAAGGCTTAGAATGAGTTACACCAAGCAGTAATAAATACAATTGAGTACTTTTAAGATGATGCAAAAGTAAAATAAAGTAGGTAGAAACACAAGTACAGTAAAAGCAGATGAAATTTTTTTTTCTGAACAAGTGCTGAGATCAAAGAAACAGATTTGAGTGCTGAAACTAGTAAACTGGCTAGTTATAAGAAAAAAAACTAAGCTAGAAGGCTTCCCTCCAACACAGAAGGGCTTGGGGGCTCAGAGACCTACAAATAGTTTATACCACTTAACAGGAAAGGCAGGAAACAAACTTAATTTTTTTTTCTGTTTCCCAGATGCTCTCTTTGTACACAGTAGGAGTGCCTGAAATCAGAATATGATCTCACTGCACTCAATTGAGTGAGCAAATGAGATGGGCCCAGAAGGAGTATCCAAACACAAATTTACAAGAGGGGCAGGCAGTTTCAAGGCCACTAAGATTAACACCAAAACAAAAACAGGGAGGGTGGGTGGGACTAACTGAAGAGCAGATTCAAAACTTCCAGTTCAGTTAATATTCCTGCAACACAGTTAAAATCAATATAAATACTGTATTTTTTGAAAAAAAAGTGCAGACAAAGGTACTTAAATTCTCTTATATGTCCAGTTGAATACAGCTAGTTCTTAGCCGGCCAAAGCTGAGGTTTTTAAGCAGAAAATATTTCACACTGTACCACTTAAATAGGCAAGGACAGGAAATCAAAATATGTGGCTACCCCCACACCTGTAATTACTAGCAAATAACAAAATTCAGCAAACACTGACTAACTTCCAGTTCAGTTAATATTCCTGCAACACAGTTAAAATCAATTTAAATACTGTATTTATGGGAAAAAAGTGCAGATAAAGGTATTTAAATTCTCTTATACGTCCAGTTGAATACAGCTAGTTCTTAGCCGGCCAAAGCTGAGGTTTTTAAGCAGAAAATATTTCACACTGTACCACTTAAATAGGCAAGGACAGGAAATCAAAGTATGTGGCTACCTGCACACCTGTAATTACTAGCAAATAACAAAATTCAGCAAACACTGACTAACTTCCAGTTCAGTTAATATTCCTGCAACACAGTTAAAATCAATTTAAATACTGTATTTTTGAAAAAAAAAGTGCAGACAAAGGTACTTAAATTCTCTTATACGTCCAGTTGAATACAGCTAGTTCTTAGCCAGCCAAAGCTGAGGTTTTTAAGCAGAACATATTTCACACTGTACCACTTAAATAGGCAAGGACAGGAAATCAAAGAATGTGGCTACCCCCACACCTGTAATTACTAGCAAATAACAAAATTCAGCAAACACTGACTAACTTCCAGTCCAGTTAATATTCCTGCAACACAGTTAAAATCAATTTAAATACTGTATTTTTGAAAAAAAAAGTGCAGACAAAGGTACTTAAATTCTCTTATACGTCCAGTTGAATACAGCTAGTTCTTAGCCAGCCAAAGCTGAGGTTTTTAAGCAGAAAATATTTCACACTGTACCACTTAAATAGGCAAGGACAGGAAATCAAAGAATGTGGCTACCCCCACACCTGTAATTACTAGCAAATAACAAAATTCAGCAAACACTGACTAACTTCCAGTTCAGTTAATATTCCTGCAACACAGTTAAAATCAATTTAAATACTG
The DNA here is from genome assembly GCF_019279795.1 of Protopterus annectens. NCBI lineage: Eukaryota > Metazoa > Chordata > Ceratodontiformes > Protopteridae > Protopterus > Protopterus annectens. The sequence goes on along the minus strand of NC_056733.1, from coordinate 1,417,084,769 downwards.
TATTTTTGGAAAAAAAGTGCAGATAAAGGTACTTAATTTCTCTTATACGTCCATTTGAATAGAGCTAGTTATTAGCCGGCCAAAGCTGAGGTTTTTAAGCAGAAAATATTTCACACTGTACCACTTAAATAGGCAAGGACAGGAAATCAAAGAATGTGGCTACCCCCACACCTGTAATTACTAGCAAATAACAAAATTCAGCAAACACTGACTAACTTCCAGTTCAGTTAATATTCCTGCAATACAGTTAAAATCAATTTAAATACTGTATTTTTGGGTGGTGGTTCACCTTTGTGGCTTTAGCTGACACATTGCCTGCTTTTTTGTTTTTGTAAGTTTATCAACGCAGTTTGTGGGTTTTTTTACATACATCTGTACTATGCACCAAGACAATCTGCCACACAGTGTGTCATTCCCATCATTTTCCATGTGACATTACACTGTGTAGGCAATGGGTGATTAACTGTGGTAGAGATGTCGGTAGCATACCCAAGTTTGTTAAAGAAGTGTTTAGCAGTGCAAAGCCATGACATGTCCTGTGCTCTAAGCATTTTGAGGAGAGCCAGTTTCAGCTTGACTACCAGCACCAGCTACTTCCTGATGCCATGAAACCAAAGCACCCAATTCAGAGATTAATCAAAGGGGAAATACCAACCACTTTTGCTTTTTCAACAAGAAATCACGGATACCTTCAGTACATCAGCTGCAGCAGAAACATCAGCAGAATGTAAGAACATTTGTTGAGCACACAATGGTTTAATGTGCATATTGGCATTTGCTTAGGGGGATAGTTGCACTGTCTGCACCATGGCAGTATTCATCAGTTAATGGATGTACTTTTCCCTGCAGCTTATTGAAGAACGTCTGAGTACAACACTGCCTACACTGCAAGACATTGTAACAGAGCAACTGTCTGTGCAACGCAAGGTGAGTCAGATTTCATTATCTTCAGCATACAACACTGTATAAACTACTCAAGTCAATGTAATTGTAATCACCCCTGCTTTGTTTCTGTTGCAGACTAATATGCATGTCCAGCTACAGAATAGAAGTGAGCCAGATACTGAGGCAGAACAGCACAATGTGGTGCAAGACCAAATGGATGACTGCCATGCAAGTCAAGAATCTGTGGAGGCAATTTGGGGTGAAAACTTAGTGGAATGTGTAGTGGTGGAGAAGTATTTAGTCTACTGGTTAGGTTATGGTTGTCTGAGGAATCCAAAGAATTCTAAATGAAAAATGTGGCAGTAGTTCATGATGACTCCATTGAGTATGTTGACACAGGAGCACAGTGAACAATATAGTTATGCTGTCATGACTGAGGCAATACTGTGTATAGTGTTAAGTTATGTAGTTCTACTTTTGTCATGAGTCGAGCATTGCCTTATTATTGTTTAATTATGTGATTTTTAGGTTCAAGAGCCAGAATTGTATGAAAAGGTAGTCGAAGGCACAGAAGTCTATGCAATGGAGATTGGGATTTCCAGTTGGAATACAGTTGCATGCCAGACAAAGTTTTGCCGAAAGAAAGGTTGCAGCATAGGAGTTCAAGCCAAGTTCACGGACCTTGAAACATGACCACGGACAATGACTGATGCAGCTGTACAGGTTCCAAAAGTAGGAGTCTCACCACTGATAGACCATACATACTTTCGAAATTCCAAGGTTGTACAAACAGAAATGACTGAGCCAAGACCAGAACATTACAGTTTCAGTGATGGCAATCATCCCATGAGTGAGAATACATGTCTTCATCAAGAGGATGAGAGTTGCTTTGAAGAGGCCACATGTAGCAGTACGTACACATCTCTTGAGATGAAAGCTTGCAGTACTCTGGTCAAGCTACATAAGGAAGTCCATAACACCAGCATGCATAGTAACTCCTCACTTTCGCAGTTGACAGATGATCTTATAAAGGATCCGGACTGGTTCTACACTTTGGACAACTTGTCTACATCAGAGATGGAAGAGACAGTGCTAGAACAGGATGAAGACAAGAAGATGATAACTGAAGCAAAGTTCATTGTGTTTGAGTCCTGCCTAGATTGGCTGTTGTTAAAACTGAACTGTCCACAATGCCACATACCCGCTGTTGAACTGAAGTAATTGAAGTTGGGGTCATATGTCTCGGTGAAGGTATCATGCATTAGTGGACATGAAGTTATGCAGTGGGAAAGTCAACTGTTAACAGGCCAAATGCCAAATGGGAATCTTCTACTCGCATCATCTGCACTTTTCAGTGGAAGTACATATGCACATATGGCACAATTCTGTGCATATCTTGGACTGGAATTTATAAGTGAAACCATATTCTATTCTATTCAACGTGAGTATTTGTTCCCAGTTTTGCATATGTGGACACAGCATCAGACTCATCTACTGCAAGATACAATGGGTAAGGAAGTACGGTTAGCTGGATGGGTGATGTGATAGTCCAGATTATTCTACAAAGTACTGCTGCTATAGCATGATGGACCTGGACCCTGGATTCATTGTAGATTTCTGTCTGGAGCAGGTCTGCAGCGATATATCTTTGGTGGCACTGAAGAATGGTTTTAAGAAGTGCATGAAAAACTTGCTGGATAAGAATGTGAAGGTAAGACTTGCGACTACATACAGACATACTGGGATAAGGTTTTTGATGCGCACAGAATTTCCCGAGGTGGATCACCAGTTTGATGTGTGGCATATGGTGATAAATTTAACAAAGAAATTACGGAAGCTGGGAAAAGGAGAAGAAAATGAGAATTACTGCAGTGGTGCCACAGTATTTCCAATCACCTGTGGTGGTGTGCTGAAACGAGTGAAGGGGATGAAGTCGTACTAGAGGAGAAATGGTTCTCATTGCTGTACCATGTAACTGACCAATACAGTTGGGGTGGTTCAATGAAGGTTTCCTGTTGTGGACATGAAATGACAGTCATTGATGGAGATGAGAAGAAGTGGCTGGAAGAAGATGATGCATGTCACAGTGCATTAAATTGTTGCAAATAAAATTATTCTTAAAGATCTAAAGCACATCACAAAGTTCTGCCACTGGCGACCTCAAGGTGTTCCATGCATTACTGTGCAAGTATTGCCGCAAGTTTCAGCACTTCAGTTTTGCAGGAATGAAAGCAAGAATCGTACTTGCCATCCTCGATCATAAAGTGAACCTTCATCGCGAGCAAGCAGTGGTGAAATTCCCCACAAAGAAGTCAGCAGCCAAGGATAGCTTCGATATCGCGTGGTGTACCCGAAGGCAAAACAGGAACGGGTTGCTAAACCAATATTTGAGAAGAGAAAGTTTGACTACATATTTGACCTGATCTTGGAAGTTGTAAAAGCTAAGTGAGGCATTTTGGAAATGTAACACATGCCTGTACCCAACATACCAAAGAATATTGCAAGATGTGAATGTCCTGAGAAGACAATGGTGATTGCTAAACATATTTTGCGATTTGGAAATGGTAGTAAAAATCCTTGGTGATACAACACAGTTGCAACTGTGAACTGGGTAAGTAAATTGTGATCTGATACTTTTCAGATAGACTGTATTGAGCTATTTAGGGCATAGGGGGAGTGTTACCAGTTACCAGTGTTACCAGTTACCATCAATAGCTGGGGATCTTATCAGTTCACTTTGGGTCGTACTAAATTAACAGTGCAGTGTTCATAGGAGCACTGCCACAATATGCAAGATCAGCCCTTACTGACCCATTCAAAGTGACACTAGTGTGGATGCCCCAGGGGATACTGTACTGCTTCAGAGAGAGCTTCTTGGACCTGGCCCACCCATGGAGTACACATCAAATACACCTGTTCGCCTCCTCCAACAAGCAACTTCCTGGCTATTGCACCAGGACACCAGACTCCAAGGTAGTGGTAACAGATGCCTTTTCAATTTCTTGGAAGAGGAAATTTCTGTATGCTTTCCCGCCCTTCCCATTAATGTAAAATGTGCTACTGAAAATTCATCAGTAGAAAGCCAAAATCTTGATGGTGACTCCCTACCAGCCAAGACAGCACTGGTTTCCCCTCTTACTATTGTCCAAGGGCAATCACCACAAGTTACCCCCCCTCAGTGGACCTACTCACACAGAACGGATCACAGATACACAAGAAAATCTTGCCTATCTACGTGGAAAAGATTTTCCATATGGTGTAACAAGACAGTTGGACCAGCTGGAAAATGACATCACTGTAATCCTGTCTTATGTGTGTAAACTACTACAGACAGATTGGGCCGACTCTTCTATAAAAGCACATATTTCCACTATCTCTGCTTGTCTCCACCCTTAGCATCATGAATACCTTCAGAAGCTTCATAAAAGGAGCTCTCCACCTAAGACCCCATAGGAAACCAACCAGTCCTCCATGCGATCTCAACTAAATACTGGAAAAACTCACACTAGCCCCCTTTGAGCCAGCTTCCAAAGCCTCCCTAAAGTTTTGCAGTTGGAATACTGTCATTGGTGGCTGTAACCTCAGCCAGGAGGGTCTCACAGCTACAAGCTCTAATGGCTGACCCACCTTTCCTAACCTTCCATCTAGATGGGGTTTCACTCAGGACTAACCCCTCCTTCATGCCCAAGGTGTTGAATGACCTATCTCTGAACCAGGCCATACACCAACCCATGTTTTTTCCTAACCTACAGGGGGATAGTGAGAGTTCTTCATACTCGATGTTCACAGATGGATTATGTTTAATGTCCATAACACCAAGTGTATTAAAAAATCTGTCCAACTGTTTGTTTTGTTCCACCCAAGGGCTGGTGGGTGAAAGCAGTGGGCAAATGGAGCATTTTGGCCTTTTTTCCTCCAAGGCAATTATATTTGGCTGTCTGTACCATGGGAAAACATTGCAGGAAAGTATTAAAGCCCACTCCATAACAGCTATGGCCTCTTCAGGAGCCTTCTTTAAGGAACTTGACACCAGCGCTATCCTTGAAGTAGCTGCTTGTTCCTTACTAGACACTTTCACTAAACACTACAAGCTAGACAAAATCACTAGGGCCAGAGCAGGTTTGCCAGGGCTGTCTTCCATGGTTTCCTGGAGACTTCTACCATACCACCTACCCTTTCATAGTGAGCTGTGGCACTCACCCACATGTGGAATACTACAACAGTGGAATAGGAGGACATTGAAAAGTTGTGAAATCTTACCATAGACATAGATGTTCTTCTCTTCCATGTTGCAGTATTCCTTCCCACCCTCCATCCCCTCCTGTCAGGGTGCACTTGCTCTTGTGGGTGGCAGTGGATGGACTATGCCCTTTTTAAGACTGTCTCTGACTGAGGCTTCTGTTCTGAGAGCTGTTGCATGCAGATATCACTTTTCTATCCCATGTTCATAGACCTACATCAAATTCTAGAGGCACTCTGAAGGACTGAAACTTTGGAATAGTGGCCAGACGTACTTGAAAGAGAGGTAAACACATGTGGAACACTGCAAAAGGAAAGTGAAGGACATCTATGGTTATGGTAAGATTTTACACAACTTTTCTGTCCAAACTGCCCTTAAAGAGGGCCAGTGGGGTGATCTTACATGAAGTGGGTGTCTCCTGCACAGGTGGTGTCACATCATGTAGAAGAAACTGTCCTTCCATCAGGGTCCTTAAATGTGATAAGGGTAGGTAAAGGCGTTGCAGAGCATGTAACAAGTAGGACACTTAAGAGGAATGGTGAGGATGCAGGTAGAGTTGGTTAAGGTGGATGACTTTAGGGATCAGCAGTTCAGAGTAATGGTGAGTGTGGAAGAGAGGTGAAGAAGAGAGTACAGGCAGGGTAGAATGGGTGGAAGAGTGTCAGGAGTGATTTGTGGCAGACTGGCACCAGTAAGAGTGAAAGGGAAGGTCTACAAGAGGGTAGTGAGACCAGCTATGTCATATGGGTTGGAGACGGTGTCACTTAAAAAGGCAGGAGTCAGAGCTGGAAGTGGCAGAGTTAAAGATGTCAAGATTTGCAGTCGGTGTGATGAGGATGGACAGGATTAGGAATCAGTATATTAGAGGGTCAGCTCCAGTTGGATGGTTGGGAGACAAAGCCAGAGAGGTGAGATTGCATTGGTTTGGACATGTGCTGAGGAGGGATGCTGGGTATATTGGGAAACGTATGCTAAGGATGGAGCTGCCAGGTAAGAGGAAAAGAGGCAGACCTAAGATAAGGTTTAAGGTTTGTGTGATAGATCAAGATGCAGAGGACAGGAAGAAATTTAAACATATCTGCTGTGGTGACCCCTAACAGGAACAGCTGAAAGAGACTTCCATCAGCAGTTGAATACAGATTCATGCAGTCTGTTATGATTACTTTGAGATTCTACAATTGGAGAGAGGCTATTCAGTGACTTGGCCCATGTAAACTGTCAATTCTAAGAATTGATGTTTGGTAACAATTTGATTCATGGCAAGCTCCATTTGTGTCATGTGATCACTGTACTGTTTAACATGGTGCTACTAGTATAAATTCATGTGATGTAAAATGGAGTCTGCATATGTGTTATGCATGCCTTGTGATGTGTGATTTTAAAATTTTTCATGACTTGATTAAACTTTGACTGGATGACATGTTCTTGACGTAGAAATGTATAGAATTGATAACAAATGTAATATACAGTTGTGTTAATGCCAGTGTATGGACTGCCTGCCTTATGTTGCATGCAGTTAGTGTAAATGCACTGCCTGTCAGTGTGTATCTTTTTGGCTTGAACTCTGAACGGTATGCTTATGGTCCTGCACATTCTGCTCTTGGCAAGTGCCATGTATGACGGAATTACATTGCCACTGACAAAGGATCAGTTTTTGATGACTGTATTCATGTATTGAGTAGCAGTGAAGAAGCAGGCAGTAAACTATTGAGGCATAGGTCAGTATATTGCTATGCAAGCGCTCTTTTCATCATTTGTCTGTAGTACATTTTGTATTGTCAGCATATCGTTTGACATCAGTGTCTGGTCTTGTCATCAATTTGTATGAAGTGCTGTGTGACTGTCACTTTCAGTACATCCCTTTCCAGACAAGTGTTTCACATGGATAAGTGTAATGGTGAGTATATATGACAGAAGTTCATTTCTGGTTAGTACTGTGTAAGGGACTTGTGTCAGGGCAGAATGTAATGTTTACATTGTAAAGGTTTTTAACTACTTGGTCCAATTGATAGAACAGTTGCAAATTGTATATTTAGACCTGTTTCTTCTGCTTGTCTGGCATTTGGAAAAGAGGAGCTGGGCCTGGAAGTTGGAAATGTTTTTGGGTACATGGTGTTGTTGCTGTGGGTCACTTGTGGCTCTGGACAAGTAATACTAATTATATATATGTACTGGTAGTGTATAGTGTTACTTCACAATGTTTATAATATAGAGAATGACATGTATGTGTGGTGTTCTAATTAAGCTAACAAAGGTAAATGATCAATTGCCATAAAATTCATGTGTAAGATCTATCATACTGTGTGGATGTTGATTAAGAGACCATGGTAACTTTGCTGAACACCTGGAATCTTTGCTTTTCATCAGGATTTCCAGTAGGGGCTGCGCGAATGCTGGACTGGTATGGAGTTGTCTATGATTCAGTTTTATTTTTTTGCAGCTGGAGCTTATACAGTGTTGTCTCTAGTAAGGACTCGTCCTTGTGAAGAAATATCTAGGTATGTAGAGTGATTTGCTAGTCAAGCGGTGCATGTGTCAAGCCTGCTTAAATGCAGGGGTGTAATGATAGTGGTGACTTGAGAGGATCAGGCTGCAGCTGCAGCTGCAGCTGCAGCTGCAAGTACTGTTGTGGTGTGAGTGCACATTGTAAACCATAAGCCAGCTTAGCTGGATGTCATTTATGATGGATCCGTTTACTTCTGGTATATTTTTGGTATTTAACTGGTATCTGATTACTGGTAAAAACAACGTAAAAAAACTCCTGTTAAGAGATGAACGCTCCTGGTTTCAAAACAAGTGTTAATATATAAAGACAACAAACTGGAGCGAAATGACCTCAGTAAAATGACATTTCCAAAGGCACACAAAAGAGTTATTCAACTCAATAAAAATAGCGTTCCAAAGGCACTGAAAGGTTATTCAACCCAGTAGAAACAAAAGTTCACACTTTTCCAGTCCAGTAACCACGCACAATGACATATAATCCAAACGAAATATCTGATTACTGCTGAATATTTGTAAGGTAGCTTAAAATCGTAACTGTTTCACAGGTGTTAGCTGATTAACAGTAGGCTAGAGTCTGTGGACTGGTGATGTGGATAATTCAGCGGTCATAAAGGATTAACAGTGTAAATTTGAGGGTGAGTTGGCAGGCTAGGAACAGATCTTGAAACACATTGTTCTGACAATGAAGGAAGTGCCCTTGAAAAGGGTGAGTTGTGGATGGCCAGATTTTGATAAAGTTGAGAGATGTATGCTTGGAGAATAATAGTCTTAAAAGGGAGTTGTCTTGAAGTCTAGGACTGTAAACACCATCAGATACTGCCTGGTAGAGAACATTGACATTGCAAGTCTGAATTATGGTGAGCCTCCAGTCCAAATTCTGGTGAGCCTCCAGTCCAAATTCTGGTGAGCCTCCAGTCTGAATTCTGGTGAACCTCTTGCAAGAGGCAATGAGTGTTTGTTGGGATAACTACTTACCTTAGTAGCTTAGCACTATGATCAGCACTGGTTAACATCGGTAGTAATGGCAACACAGTTTGTATAAAATTTGGACACACCTGTATGTACAGACTGGTAATAAAAAATGTTACCATGAGTATGGATATATATGTGTTACATATGTGGTGATGTGTTGTGTAAGGTATGGAAAAAGGTGGGACAGATGGATATGCAGGAATGATGGGTCCCCTGGACCCTGTAAAGGAACACTGACATTGTGATAATAGTAGTACTGACAGTAATAAGTTAGTGGTGCTTGACATGGCAACGGAGCAATGACTGCATTGAGCGAAATGTAATTGCCATGCTAATTGTTTGGTTCTAAATAGTTGTGTTGCTGCAGTGGTTGTAGACTGTCAGTTGTAATCACAGTTGAAGTGAGAGAATCAGAAAAAAATTGTGGCAAAGGGATAGACTGCAGTAATGTTACATCATTGAAGCATCCGATAACATTTGTGTGCAAGCTTGAATTAAAATGCATTGCTCTGGCTTTGTGGTAGTGTAGTAACATCTTAGCAGTTATTTTCAGACAGGATTTAACTGGCAGCATGACCTGGAGATTGTGATTAATGTTTATTTCCTTGATGTGTGTGATCGTCAGTTAAACATACTTAGAGTCTGTAAAAGATCATGTAGAAAAAAATGACATGAGTTATAGGCGACAGTTCGCAACTGGAGAATAGTACACACTGAAAGATGGCCACAAAGTCATGCAACAATGACAGCGCAATATCAAAAATTCAGCAAATTAAACTTGTCTATACCAAACAGATACCAAACAGAAAATACATCACTTGGTTACATTTTTACTCATTGCTGAAATATGAGGAAGGCTGCCTTGTTACCGTCTCCTTAGTTTAATTTAGCATGCTTTGCAAACAACATGAGTTGTTACTGTCGCCTGTGGATATCTATCTTTTTTCACATCATTTGCATACTGTGGAGAATACACTGGGCAATACTCTTCCGATCCTCACTTGTCACTACTGCCATTCATAGGCTGCCTTCTCCACATTAAAGCACAATAATTGTCCTTTTGAAGAAACAGCGCTTCTGCCTTCCCTTTCCTCTTCCATGAAATCTCACAAACCTGTATTAGAGGAACAGCTGTTTCCTAGCTGTAATGTCTATGTACTAGTTTGCCCTATATAGCGATGGAAGTGTGATGCTGAGACTACTTCTTCTGCCTACATGGTAAGTTCTTTAAAATGCTGAGACTCCAGATTATTGCAAAATGCAGACAGTAATAGGCTCTAAAGCAATCAGGTACAGACCAATTGCAACCAGTGTGTCATGGCATTTTTTATTAAACACCTCAAAAATAAAAAACTTCTCACATAAAATGGCAGTCGAGCATGTTATTGGTGCAGTATTTCAAAAATGTCTACAGTTACATGACAGGTCTGTATGCACAATTTAACTCATTGCTACTAAGTACGGAGTAACTTCAGTGTGAAGCACACATTGCAGTACTTGTCCTCTGTGTCAGTGGATGCATATTGCTTGTCTGTCCTGCAGTAAAAGGAAGGTTAAAAGATTACCCTGTGATCAGATTGTGGATTGTGATGTATTTCTACTAACAAAAGAACTCACTTGACTGGTCAGCAAACAGCATGTAAAACAGTTATAATGGTCTAATAAGGAGAGAATGGTAACATGACACTGGATGTCGGTTAAGATTGTTACTCAGTAAAGAGTTAAAGGCTATCTGCATCAGTACACTTTAATGGGCCTTCAAAGTGACCCTAATTTGGATGCCCTAGGGGAAACTTTACTACTTCAGAGATCTTCCTGGACCTGTCCCACCCATGGGGTACACCTCAAATACATCTGTTCACCTCCTCCAACAGGCAACTTCCTGGCTATTGCGCCAAGACACCAGACTCCAAAGCAGTAGCAACAGATGCCTTCTAAGTTTCTGGGAAGGGGAAATTTCTGTATGCTTTCCCACCCTTCCCATTAATTCAAAACGTGCTGCTGATAATCTTGGTGATAACTCCTACTGGCCAAGACAGCACTGGTTCCCCCTCTTACTATTGTCCAAGGGCAATCAGCACAAGTTACCCCCTTAGTGGACCTACTCACATAGGTACACATAAGTACAAAGAAATAACAGAAAGGAAATGGGTGAAAAAAGAATATATGCAGCTAACGACTGAGGTTGGTATAATCGTTAATACGTCTGACTCAAGGTACAGTGTTTAATTTGGGTCTATATCACATCGTCAAACTTGTATAAGTTCGAACAATGTAATATCAAACCCAAAAGTCCAAAACACAAAAATAGCGAAGCCACGGCTCATCTATTTTTTTTCCCAGGAAAAAAAAAAATTGGTTGGCCATTTTTGGGGCTTTGCTATTTCCTCCACTGTGGTGCAGTCTTGGAGTTTGTATATTTAAGTGGGGGGTGTTGGGGTCACAGCCCCTCATATTGGGGGTGTGGTGGGTGAAGCCCCCCACTTTAGTTTTAGTTTAAGGTTTATGCTTTTTTTTTTTGGTTAGGGAACAGCGATTTTTTTTTTCCCTTGGAAAAAAAATCTTTGTTCTGTGTGTTCGTTATTGTGCGGTTTCAGACGTTTGGGTTCGATATTACATTGTTCGAACTTATACAAGTTTGACGATGTGATATAGACCCGTTTGATTCTCACCTTTGAGAGGGAAATTGGCTAGGCATAGAATGGCCTATTAAGAATGTTAGCCTAGTAATTAGCTATGAATTTTTGAAACTGTGACTCTAAGGTAAAGGGAAAGTGAAAATTTTAGAGTGCTTTCTGTAGATGTGAATGGCATTAAGAATATGAGCATATCTAAACAATCCTATCTTGGTTTGTGATTTACTGTGGAGTTGACTGGTAAGAGAAATTTTATTTGAATTTATATTGTATTTGCTATCACTGTTTTTCACTGTTTGTAGGTAAGAAGGGATTGCTTGTTAACAAGATATACTTTGATTCATATTTTGTAATTTTATCTGTAATTTCACTGTTGGTTGCTAGAAAGGCATAGGTTTTAGACAGGCAAGCTCTAGCCTATGGGGACATAAAGGAATCACAACTATTGCCTGGCTCTTAGAACTTGTATGGTCAGAGCAACTTTACTGCACTTTAATACTTAAGTTGTATATTGCTGATGTGATTTTTGTCATTCATGTTGACTTAAGTTTTCTTTGAATTCTGTGGAGTCTGATTCTGATTTTTCTTTTCTTTTGCAATATTTTATTAATTTGAAGCTGAATACGGTGTCCTTAAATGAGTGTGCTATCAACAATCTGCTAATGCACAAATATTTTGTACAGTGTAATAAATGCTATAGATATCTAAAGATAACAGCTGATAATACTGGTGATCTGTGTTCCTCATGTCAAAAGTTAGATGATTTTCTTACCATTGTTACAAGTAAATCTAAACTTAATCATGATGATTGCACTTGTGTAATTGGCATGGCTTGGAGAAGTTTTGTTTCATATATTAATGACTGGACTGATGAACTTAATAATGTTAGACACAGAACAAATAGAACACATTTAGGAAATGATGTGTCTATTTTCTGCAAAGATCATTCAACTCCTGTGAAACAAGATGATGCCCCTGACAACTTTGGAATCCTGGATACAAGTATTCAGCAATCTGAGGATCCAGCTTGTTTAGAAGGAAACAAAAAAGAAAGAAAAAAAGAAGTTCATAACAAACAACAAGGAGTAAAAAAATGGATTAATGACTGTAAAGATAAGAGAATACATAGTAAAAAGGACACTGCTTTGTTATGTAACACACAGGTTACAGACAATGATAATTTTTTTTATTAGAAAACCTTCAGTCTACAGACAAAGGCATCATTTTTCCAATGGAGAAGGTAGAAAAAAAGAGGCAAGGGGCAGATGAAAGGGAAGAAATCAAAACTGAACATGGAAGGACTGAAGAACATTACTGTAAAAAAAGAATAGAGAAACAAATGTTGACTACATGGCTCAAGCTGTGGATTTACAATGCCAGTTGGATGAGAATTTAATACACCATGAAAACAATGGGATTAATAAGACTAATAGTGATGAAGATCTAACCTTCGTAATAATTGATAGAGCAGATATAACTGGATTAGAAGCTGAAGATTCTTCAGAGCTGGCCAGCAAAAATATTCTTGTAATTGGAGATTCAATTAGAGGACCTGATACTTATATTTGCAGAGATGATAATGAACATCAAATATTGTTATGCATGCCATCACAAAAATAGATGATGTGAGACAAGCCTTGGAATGCCTTAATGTAAGGAGGTATGGATCTGTTTTTATTCATGTTGGTACAAATTATGTCACCTGCAAGGATTCTGTGACTGTTAATAGGGAACTGACATCCCTCTTAGTTACTATAGCTTGTATTGGTGTCAGAACATAAGGATAGTCAGGTCACTGTGAATGAAAAGATTGTTTGGGTAAATACCTACAAGGAAACATGTTCTGTTTTAAAAAATGGAAATGTGCAGTGTGTCCAATCCTAGTTTTGGGCATGCACGTGTTCAGACAGGATGGTGTGCATTTGTCAAGATCAGGGGAAGAGAATTTTTGCAGCAGATAGTTTGCAGTATTTGACAAATGCTAGGCAGGATTTTTGCCAGGTCGAAAATGTAACAGTTCACAGATACCAAAAGTTGATGCATCTCTGATAGTTGTTAATGCTAGGAGCATTAATAATAAAGTTTTTTTATTGGAAAATTTGCTATGTTCCCACAGGATTGATGTTGTTATTGTTAGTGAAATATGGTTAAGGAACAATGACTGGAAACCAGTTCTGTCAGGGTATAAATGTTTTTAACTGTAACAGACATTCTAACAAAAAATCATGTGGAGGTGTTACGATAAGGATTAAAGATAGTTATGAGACCTGTGATTATTACATGTTCAGTGATAATACCAATACTATAGACTGTGTAACTGTGACAATAAAGACAACCCTGAAACATATAGCAATTGTTGGAGTTTACAGACCACCAAAGTCAAGTGCAGATGACCTAGAGGAATACATACATTTCTTACATGAAACATAGGAGGGAAGAATATATTAGCAGGGGACTTAAATTTGCCAGAAACAGACTGGAATAATATTGATTCAACAATGTTAGTATGGAAATTATTCAAATTGTATATTCAGGAACAACAATTGCTTCAGATTGTAAAAAAAAAAAAAAAAAAAACTACCAGGGGACAGAACATACTAGACATTGTTTTTGTTCCCAAAGAAATTACTGCAACTTCAAGTCAAGTTTTACCACCATTGATGTTCAGTGATCATGGGGTTATACAGGTTAATTTAATGCTAGATAATTCTGCCAAACTGAAATCTAAGCAAATGCACAGAAGGTTAATTACAGATTATATGGAAGCAAAGCAGTCACTATGTAAAACTAACTGGAGTGAGGTGTTCAGTGGAAAAACTGCAGATGGAATGTGAAAAGTTTTGAAAGAGAAATTGTTTTAGTACAAAAAAATCAGAAAAAAAGTTTGACATCAGAATTTAGGCAGACAACATCAGGGGGATATATTTCCATAAGAACAAGATATCTGATTAAGGTGAGAGACAAAAAGTCCAAGTAATGGAAGAGAGGTCGAACTACAAATTTGAAAACTGAAATAAACAAGCTGGACAAATAGTGTGAGACAAGATCAAGAAAAGTTTGAAGAAAATTTATATAAAGATATTGAGCATAATAGGAAACCTTTTTATAGATACATAACATGTGGAAGGAGTAAAGACACACAAATTGATAAACTGTATGCAGATTCTAAAATTTATTCTCAGACACAACAGATTATAAATATATTTACAAAATCTTATGCAAAACAGTTTGGCTCCATGAAAGGAGTGATAAGTTGTTTGAGTGACATCCAGGTAAATCCAGATACTGGAATCAAATTTGATTATATTGAAAAAGAAATGTACAAACTGGATCCAAACAAAGTACAGGGAGGATGCAGAATTAGTGACAATAACCTGAGAACACTTCAGCAAGAACTTATAATACCATTATATGTACTATTCACTTGGTCATATAAACATGGGAAAATTATTCAAGATTGGAGACATGCTTATTAAACCTGTCTTGAAGGGAAAGAGGAGTAGGACAAACCCAGAGTCATATAGACCCTTAAATCTACTTTTATGTTATGGAAAATAATGGAGAATGTAATATTGGATAAGTTATTGTCAAAATTGGATATGTTGGGACTTGAAACCATATATTAGCATGCATATGTTGAAAACAGATCTATTACCACCTGTAACATGATGCTCTATAACAATATAATAACATTTATTAATGAAAAATTGTGCTGTAATATGATTTATATAGATTTAACTTCAGCATTTGACAGAGTCATACACATAACACTGATCAATAAATTAGTATAACTAGGCATTGATGTACTCTTGATAAATGGATAGTTGCGTGGCTTACAAATAGGAAACGACAAGTATCATAAAGCAAATGGACAGGCAAAATCCTTGGTTACAGTTAGGGTGTCCCACAGGGCTCTGTCCTATGCCTTCACTTGTTTAGATTGTATATTTCAGACCTTTTTCATCTGAGGTGTTATGCAGTCTATATGCAGACAACCTGAAACTTGGTAAACTGATTACCTGTGTTACAGATAAGGCATATCTGCAAAATAACTTGACTAAATTGACCATTTGGGCACAGGAGAATAATATGCTGATAAATACATCAAAAACTAAGCATATGAGATTTGAGATACATAAATTGAAAGGTGAATATTTAATACAGTACACAATGACTGAAACTATAGACTCATTTAAAGACCTGGGTATATGGATAGATTCAGCTATGAATTTTTCTAATCATGTCAACCAATTGATTAATGATAGTTATAGAACTATAGGTTGTATAAAAGATTTATAAAGTCTAAGAAATCAAAAATAATGATGTCATTGTTTGTTAGTTACATTAGACCCATACTTGAGTATGGAATAACAATATGGAAACCCTATAAGAAAACAAGCACGGGTAAACTGGAAAGAGTACAGGAGAAACATACAGAGGGCATCCATGGATGTGAAAGTTTAAGTTATTATGAAAGACTAAAATATCTGAACTTGTACAATGTTTCTTACAGATATCTAAGAGGAGATCTTATTCTGGTATACAGGGCATTTAGAGACAACTACCTCTGAGAATGTTTGGGGTTATCAAAAAGTATTAGAGAATCATCAGACAACCTGTGTAGAAGGTTCTATGGGAATGAGAAGTGTACTAAGTGGTTCTCTGACAGAATCGCCAATGCATGGAACAGACTAACAAATTACATTAAAGCAAGTACTAGTTTAGATATTTTTAAGAACAGCCTGGACACTTATTATGAGTATGAGTGTTTTGGTATATTGACAAGCTAGAAGGGCATTAATGCCTGTGCTTGAAATATTTGTATGTATGTATGTAGAGATGTGCAGTGCTTCTTAGAATCCTCTTGGCATCTTTAAGACTCTTCAAACCACAGGAACTCAGAACAGGGTTATATTTCATGGTCGGATAGGTAACATCAATTCTTGGTATTTGCACATAATGTATTCTCTTTAGTATTAATAAAAGAGCATAAATACTGGGAGTTCTGGAGTGGTGTAATAAATGTGACATAGATGTAATTGTATTGGAAGACATGAAATTTGTAACAAATGAAGAAATATTGCAAACAGAGAAACTATAGAAAGGAAAAATAATCTGTAATTTGGAAAATGAGAGATGTTCTGGAATAGCCATAGTCTGTAGAAATACAGCAAAGATATTAGGTGTAACTTTAGCAAAATTAGGAAGATTAACCATTGTAGATTTATAATGGAAAAAAGCAAGTATATAGAATTATAGCATTATATGTTTATTTTAATTGTAAAGAAAGGAAAACATAGTTCATCAAATTTTGGACTATGTAGTGGTAACTATGAGTGATATAATAAAAAGAGAATTTAATTGTGATTTAAGAGGCAAGTGTAAATAGAAAAAAATGATATAAGAAACATGTTTTAAGTTATAAGACTTTGTAAGTTACTACTCTGGGACAAAAGTTCATGGACTTACAAAAGGGGCATGTATAGAACTGAAATGAATTATTTTATAGTATCAGAATGTTTAGTTATTGGAGAAGGGGAGGTAGTTGAAAGAGGATTTCATCTAGCAATATGGCTAGTGATAAGGGAAAAAAAGAATATATAAAAACATGCAAAGGAATAAAAAGGATAAACAAGAAAGCATGGGATGAAGAAGTAAAGAGATTAGTAATACAGTTATGGAAAGATATTATTATGAAAAAAAATGTTATAAAAACTGGTCTGAATGGTCAATGATATTTAAGGAAAAATATAAAAAAATGTGTTTTACAGGCTATATGATGAACATAATAGAAAGTACTTTGACAAAGGAAAATAATTATATGAAAGAAATCAAGAAAAATATATAGACTGTTATATATGCAAATATTTTTTACAAGGAAAAATAGATGAATTATCAAGTTAATTACATAGGTTAGTAAAGGAAGATGGTAGTATAATGAGAGAAATAAAATACATGAAAGGAGAAATAGAAAGACCTCAGGAAAAGATTAGGAATAAAGAGCTGGAAAAGGAGATTTCTTTACATTATCTAAATAAAGTATTAGGGCAAGTAAATATAGATTCAGCTGCGGGACCAAATGCAATAGAGTATGAAATGTATAAGATTTTCACTACTTTCACTGAACATAAATGGTTTAAATAATCCAAAGAAAAGATCAAACCTACTAAGATATTTAAAATTAAACAAAGCGCAAATAATATTTCTTCAAGAGACTCACTTTAAAGATGATGAAAAGCATTTATGGAATCCAAATGAGTATACAACAATAGTGCAATCATCATATAAAACCAAAACTAGAGGAGTTAGGATACTATGGAGAAAAAGCATCATTAATCCCCAAATTCTTTATAGCTATGAAGATAAAGAGGGGCTTATAACACTTGTTATAATAAAATTCAATAATAGAATCTGGACATTAGTAAATCTTTATTGGTTCCCAGGAATAGGAAAAAGTATGACAAAGAAACATGTAGACTTTATTAGTAAAACATATAAAGGTAGCCTGATATTAGGTGGTGACTTTAATTGCATTCTTGATAATTCAGAGACCACCATAAAAAAAAATGTACGTATAACTCCTATAGCAAAGCTACTCAAAAAATGGGTTGAAAATCACAATTTAATAGACACATTCAAATTTAGATAAAGTAACTCACTGTTATTTTCACACCAAGATCATAGATTTACAACCCAAACAAGAATAGATAAAATGTTTGTTGCACAAGATCTTAATGTGAAGATAAATAGTTTTACAATCATACCATGTTCATTATCAGATCATAGAGCAATCCTTATTAATATTCAAACACATTTAAAAAATTAATACAAATGACAAGAATTCCAGCATATATTACGAAACTAAAAGAATTTAAACCTTGGCTATTCACAGAGTTGAAATTCTTTCTAGACACAATTCCCACTAATGAAATCAGCAGAGTTATGGTATGGGACGCTCTACAAGCCTATATTTATGGTAAAATTATCACATGGTACAAAAATAAACTAAAAGAATGGGAATCAGAATTACTCAACATACAAAATCAAATCATAAAAATAAATAATAATAATTTAACAAATGCACTGACTAATAAGATGAAAATTAATGATCTGCATGGAAAGTTTAATGAAATTCTAACACATAAAACTAATCTAGCACTAGAAAGATTAAAATTAAACTCATATGCTGTTTCTCCAAAACATATGCATAATTTGGCGAAAAGAGTTAAAGTACAATCTAAAAGAAATAACATTACTACTATTATACATGAAGGAAGAAAGAATAAGAACGTGCCAGATATAAGGGATATATTAGATGCTTTTAAATACCATTTTACAGAACATTATAAGATGGAAGGAACTCAAACAAAAAACTTTAATTTAGATTTGAAACCCGAATTGATTAAAACAATCCCAGAAAATTTAAAATTAGAACTTCAAAAGCAAATTACTCTTAAAGAAATTTCAGAGAAAATCAAAGAAAGCAAAAATAATAAAGCTCCAGGAATGGATGGTATTATAGCTGAAATATACAAAATCTTTCCATCATCTATAATCTCAATCTTCCAAAAAACCTTTATAGAAATACAAACACCCAACACCATTCCACCATCTTGGAGATACACATTAATTACTCCTATAATAACAGAAAATAAAGATGCATCAAAATGCAGTTCCTATAGACCAATTACATTACTAAACAATGATTATAAAATCTTTATGGCTATTCTAGTCAATAGAATAAAAAAATCTATGATAAACATTATAAATGAAGATCAAACAGGATTTATACATAGTAAAGAGATTAAATATCACAGTAAAAACTCCAATAGTAAATAAAAATCAGTCCAGGCCACCAGTAAATGAATGTAGAAGCTTTATGTATCCACCATAAAATCCACAATGAGCGCTTTCGTCTCCTTACAAGACTTCATCAGATAAAATTCACTTGTGCTGCCCTTATTATTTATAGCAATCCTAGTAATTGCCAATAATGTCTAATTAAAATTACAAGGGACAAACAGCAATACAGTACAGGTAAAGTGTATCCAGGTCCTTATTACCTGGCAAAACAGCATAAGCAAGACACAGTAAAAAATCATTACAATCAGTATGGTAACAAACTTTATGCTGTAGAACAAAGAGTCCATACTGAAGAGAGGAACAACAAATATGGAGAAAAAATTAATAGAGCCCTTGATGAACTGGATTCATTTTCTGTAACTCAGGAAGATTTTTTATTACCCAGGAGATTGGAACATTTGGCCAACAAAGCCAGACACCCCCTAGGTCCAGACCATTCAACAGGTCAACATGGGACCAATACTGGATGGAAGAAAACAGGGACGAGGGAGAAATAGAAATAGTCAGGCATAGTGATGAGATTGTTATGGAATACAAAGGATTCAAAAATTTCCACTACACATTATGTACTTTGGGAAAACAACATTTTGAATTGTTCTTGAAGGGATTTAAATTTGTGAAATCCAATTTTGGGGACATAGCTAATTCCTTGGTGGATTTAAAGTTATATCTTAGGAAGTTAAATTTGAAATTGATGTGTGGAAGGAATGTTGAGGGATATTATACTGAAAATAGAGTTCTCCATAGAGCTAGTACTTTTAATCCACCCTCCATCCAGCCCTAATGATGTTCGAAAAAATTGCCACTGAAGAAATTTACGAAACATACAACAGAAATAAAAATTCAGGGGGACATAATAACCTTAGTGATGCCAAAGAAAAACTAGGTTGGGATTTACAAAGACAGGGTGATTTTCGCATCATGAAACCAGACAAGGGATGGGGAATAGTGCTATATGGTAACGAAGAATACAAAAATGTGTTAACTAACATCTTATTAGATACGGACACTTATTCTCCTGTGTCCATTAATGAAATACATATTGCATACAATAGAATTGACTCTCTTTTGGAAGAGTATTTAGTGGAAGAAAGAATTGATTACAAAACACATCAGTATTTGAGACAACTTTATCCTATGATTCCCAATTTTTTTGGAGTACCTAAAGTACATAAATCTGTTATAGAACCTCCTTTCAGGCCTATACTTTCAGCAAGGAACTCTAAAACTCACCCTTTAGCAGTCTATATAGATCACCACATTAAGGAAATAGTAGCTAACACCCCACACCTCATTCGAGATTCCTGGGAATTTTTAAGTAAATTAATCCAGGAAGTATGGGCAGAAAACTATTGTTTCCTCACTACTGATGTCAAAGATTTATTCACAAGTATATCATGTAATGTGGGCCATGAATATTTTAAAGACAACAGTCTCATTATTTTAGAACATATGGAAGTAGTATTGGACAGCAACTACATAGGTTTCCAGGGAGAATATTACCAACAAACGAGTGGGGTAGCGATGGGGGCAGCATGTGCCCCCGTCTATACCAACCTTGTTTTGTTGGAATGGGAGAACAGATTTGTGTTTAATAGTACCTTCCAGAATCACATTAAATTGTATCTTAGATTTTTGGATGACATTTTTGTAATTTGGGAGGGCAATAAACAGAGTATAGAGTCCTTTATGGAGTATCTAAATAAGAGCACTGATTTTCTATCTTTTACACATACAACTGATATGGTAAGGGTGAATTACCTTGACATCACTATTACTAAGACCCCAAAAGGATACAAGTCTAACATTTATTGAAAAGACACTTGGTGCAACAGTTTTCTGCACTACAGTAGCTTCCATCCGTGGGTCCAGAAGAAA
Organism: Protopterus annectens; assembly: GCF_019279795.1. Classification (NCBI taxonomy): domain Eukaryota; kingdom Metazoa; phylum Chordata; order Ceratodontiformes; family Protopteridae; genus Protopterus; species Protopterus annectens. The sequence goes on along the minus strand of NC_056733.1, from coordinate 1,417,063,790 downwards.
AGCCTTGTTAAGGACCAAGCAGTTAGAATAGCTAGAATGACTTCTAAATTCAATGACTTGGTAGGAGAATTTATTTTCTTGGGAAAAAAATTTTTAGAAAGGGGTTACCCTAGAGATTTAGTTGGGGATGTACTGGATGAGGTATATAGAGGTTGGGGTATGAAATACACAGCACTCTTGGGACAACCTTTAATCGTAGTTAAAAAACACAACACGGAAGAAAAAAATAACTTTCAGGGAGCATGTGTTACAGAATACAACACTTTCACAGAACTCTTTACTCAAATAATTAAAATCAATTGGAGTTTGTTAAAGACAAATAGAGAACTATATGAGGTAGTTGGTAACAACCCCACATTTATTTTCAAGACAGGAATGAACTTCAAAAGACTGTTTGAAAAAACGGAAAAACAGGATAAAAATCAAAAAAGTGACTAGTGCCTGTGGTAGCTGTAATTTATGCCCATACATATACAAAGAGGATAGTATCCATTTAAACAACGAACTAAACAGTATGATAAAATTTTGTAAGGGTAACTGTAACAGTAAGATGTTAGTTTATTTGGCAATATGTATAGAAAGCAAAGCATTCTACATAGGGAAGACTGAAAGATCATTTAAAGAAAGAATATGGGAACACTTATATGACATCAAAAAAGGCAAAGATACTAATGCCTTGTTTAAACATTCAGTTTTATGTCAGTCTTTCAAAGGTTATAAATTTGCTATTATTGATATGGTTAAAAGTAACAACATGGGTGGAGACATGAAGAATGTATTGTTAAACATGGAATTAAAATGGCAACTAAGGTTAAAGGCCACTATTTTTCCTGGTCTCAATGAATATGTGAGTATAAAGCCTGTATTAGCAGCCAAATCCATGAAGGTGTGAATTAATTTGTTATATATGTGTTATTTATTAGAAATCGAAAGAGTAAAGATTTAGCATTTTATGTTTAAGTATTTCATTGTTTTTCTTGTAATTGTATATGGATAGATGTGCACATAATATGTACTACAATTATGTATGTATATATATATATATATATATATATATATATATATATATATATATATATATATATATATATAAGAAAGTGGACCTTGGGTCTTTTAAATTTTAATTAGACATTATTGGCAATTACTAGGATTGCTATAAATAATAAGGGCAGCACAAGTGAATTTTATCTGATGAAGTCTTGTAAGGAGAAGAAAGCGCTCATTGTGCATTTTATGGTGGATACATAAAGCTTCTACGTTCATTTACTGGTAGGATTTATACATAATAGGTGCACCTATGATAATATACAAAGAATACTAACTATTATTGACTATTTAAATAGAGAAAAACAAGAGGCCTTAATAGTTGCATTGGATATAGAGAAAGCTTTTGACTCCTTAAACTAGGATTTCTTGTTCAAAATATTAGAATATTATGAGTTTCCTAACTCCTTTATTTCATTAATAAAGAACATATATAAAACAATTTAGCATATGTAAAATTAGGACCTTTCACCTCTGAATCAATAATATTGACAAAAGGCACAAAACAAGGTTGTCCCATGTCCCCCATATTATTTGCATTAGCCATTGAAATATTTTCCATCTCAATACATAACAATCCCAGAATAGACAGTATAAATTTATATAATCAATATAATTCAAAAATAATGTTATTTGCAGATGACATACTTCTTAGCACATTTACTTCTAAAAATTCATTAAAAGAATTAGATGTACAATTTGATCAATTTTATTCAATTTCAGGATTACATTTTAATAAAACAAAATCAAATTTTATGATATTGAATAACAAAATTATTTTCAAATAAATGATAATCATATCATTGGTAAACAATCTCTCACTTTAAACTATCTAGGTATAACATTAAGTACAACATTAGAAAAAAATGTAAATATAAATTACAGGGAAATCATAGACACAATAAAGTCAAATATAATAAAATGGAACAATATATATATATATATATATATATATATATATATATATATATATATATATATATAACATTTGAAGATAGATTGTAAGTAATAAAAATGATATTACTTCCAAAAATCCTATATATAGCACAAGCTATTCCAGTAATACCAGACAAATATTTTTTTAAAATAAATAAATACATTATTATTAAGATTTCTTTGGCATCCTAACAAAAACAGAATAGCTTAAACACACCACATTAGACCATGGAAACTAGGTGGAATAAATTTCCCGGATATTGAAACTTATATTAGAGCCTCCATTTTTAAAATAATTATAAATTGGATAGATCCGTGCTATTCTTCTAACTGGAAATCTCTCCACACTGTTATTTATTCAAATGAAAATACCATTTTAAAGAATTTAATGATAGACAATCATATTAATAAACCATGGCATATCTTATGCGCTAGCCTTCAATATAATCTAACAAAACCTACTAATCTAAAATACTTAAATGATATGTATAATTCATTTAGAAGATTTTAACTTCTAATACAGATATAAAGTTATGGCTAGAACTTTTATATCCTTTCAATGTAACAAGAAATTTTCCAAACAAAATGCATAGGACGGTTTTCATTACTTGGGAAAAGAAACAATTAATTTGCTGGCAACAATGCATTAATGAACATTAGGTTTTGGATAGTCAACTTATAATAAAAACTTATAATCTCTCTACATCAGACTGGGTATTATTACAAAGCATATTACAATACTCACAAGATCTATGCAGAATAATTGACAATTCTTCTTTTAGAGATAAACCTACACTTATAACTCATTTATATGAAATAGTATACAATAATCAAAACTGGGAACATTTGACATCAAAATTATATAAAATTTGAATAAATTATAAAGTTAAAATCAATCAAAAATTTTGGAATCATATAACAAAAGGTCATTCAATAAATTTATCCCTGGAAAACAAAAATAAAATACTAAATTCTGTTAAATTGACACCCAACATACAATTTTGGAGAATTTACACATGGAAATTTTTGCACAGATCTTATTTTACACCAAATAGACTAAAATGTAATACTTCTAATGATGTTACATGTTGGAGATGCTTGCAGAGTTGTAAAGCAGATTGGATACATGTATTTCATGACTGTATTAAAGTTAAAACATTTTGGGAAGATGTCAGCAATTTCATACAAGCCATATTCTCAGATACATTTGTAGTAAGTAAATCTGTCATTTTGTTGAATGTTAATGAGAATTTAGATTTAAATAATAGCAATCTCTACCTACTATGGAACATTCTAGCAAATGCTAGAAAATGTATTACCAGAAAATGGAAATCAAATTTGGAACCATCATTTAAAGAATTTCTGCTAATATTGAAGGAAACTGCATTACTGGAAACCAGAGTAAAAGAACTAAGATTAGCACGAAGACGATGGAACAAGAATCCATGGGAAAAATACTATCACTTATTGAGACACTAAACTTGAATTCAAACTCTTAATGAGAGTAAAAGAAAAAGGAACAAATAATCTCTCATTAATATGATGTTACTCTGACTAGACTGATCAATATAATAATTTAATTTCAGGCCAACTGTAAATATTGTATTTAGTTAATCATACTGTTTTACTTATCAGAAAATGTATTAAGATTATTATACAATGGAATTATTTGAAAGATTAATAAAAAACACTTGGAAAAAAAAGAAAAAAATAGAAATGTATAACATTTTCATGGACTGGTAAAAATAGTTTTAAAAGAATTTGAATGAATGGTTACATGAAGGTTTTATGTATAATGAATTATGTAGTGGAATACCTAAATTTATGTGGAGGAGGGAAAATAGAGGACAATTGAAAAACTGGAGACTGATAATATTGAATAATAATAAGATCTTTATGAAAAAATAATACAACCTAAGATTTGAAACTACAATGGAAAATATTCTGAGAGATAGTATATATAGTATAAAGGAGAAGGGTTGTCAAGAATTATTAATGACAGAGAAATTGTGGATGATGTTATGAATATAAAAGAAGAAGCAAAAATCATGATAGGAGACCTTAATAAGGCATTTGATACAATTGGACATGAAATCTCATTGGAAATAATGAACAAATATAATATACATCAGGAAGTTATGCATTTCAGTGTATAGTAATAAAATAAAAATACTTGTAAATGGCTGGTTAAGCCATATGAAGAGTGGTGTAAGACTGGGCCGTCCAATGAGTTCTATACTCTTTACATTAGTTATGAATATGATAGTATGTGAAATAAATCAAAAAATAAAGGAGGTGTGGCATATAACACCTGAAAGGTTAATAATTCCAGTTCTGTTAACATATGCAGATGACATCAGAATATTTGCAAAAAAATGAAAAATAAAAAAATGGATACAAATTAATAAGTTGCACAAATGAGTGTCTTGTGGAAAATAGAAATTAATGATCCAGAAAATTATAGTAAAAAATACAATAATAAAACATTACTGTGTAAACCCATGGGAAAATCTAACAGATGAAAAAATAATGCTATAAAATAAGAAGCAAATTGTGTAATCAAAAAGAAGAATGTCAAGATTTTTTGTAGAGTCTGATAATAGATACATTTCCAGTAAAAGGAAATATGCCATATAAAAATAAAATTGATGGAATATGTTTACATTGTCAAGAAGAAGATACTATGGAACATGTGTTTTTGAAATGTAAAAGAGTAAAAAAGTTATGAGGGAAACTGTGTAAAGAACAGAAGTGGATAAAATAAGCATGCATATGATTAAATATGGGTATTATAAGAATAAAAGTGAAGGATATTTTAAAATAATAGATTAAAAGTTATTTTATGTTATATGGGTTATATGGAATGGAAGAATAAATTAAATTATGTTTAATAGTAAATGGATTTTAGCAACAGTATATAAATCATGGTTCTTGATGAGTGTCACTGGGGATGTGACTCCCCAACACCATGAGCAAAAATGGAAAAAAGGGTTTGTGAATGGATGGTTGGATGGATGGATGGATGGATGGATGGATTAAAATCAAATGGTGATTATGGAAAAATGAGTGGGAGTCTAATAGGGATGAAAATTTAGTATGACTGAAAATGAAATTATGAATATGTATAAATGGATTTGTATATTTATATATCTGTACATTTGTAAATATGTAACTATGTTATAAATAAGAGTTTGTTTTGTACATAAATAAAGTACCCTATGACCCCCACTTTTTTCAATATGTACCATGGGACTTTTTAGATCCATCTGAGATACTACAAACTCAGGCAGATGAGGCCTCTATTTGAAAAGACAAACTGTACACAAGAGTGCAGCAACCCCTCATGCTGTATCACAACAGCAATCCATCTTCCTGGTGTGGGAATAGAAATCACAACCTTCAGGATGAAAGATGAGTGTGTTAGCTGTTGCACCACTAATGCTGCCTAAATCAATTGAAAATATAAACTTTTTAATGCTATAAATTGGTCAGAAAAGAAACACATAAGAAGCTTACATGCATTTTTTAAAATATTCAAAAAGAGGAAGAAATCTTAGGCATTAGATTTTTATAAGGCATTAAACAGAAAATGAAGAGAAAATGTATTCATTAGTTACTCATCCAAATTTGATTAAGAAGTAGGCAGACTGTACTAGGGACCTATTCAGCCATGACCTGGCCAAACACAAGGAGGTGAAAAAACTATTACAGATAGCAATGCAATACTAACTATATGTTACAGTTAACACTGAAACAGCTAGAGATTACAGTGTCCAGTAAACTGTATGGGAAAATAATGATAATAGTAATGCAAAATATGTCAGACATGAATAGCTGCAGTCATGTAAGCAGGTTAATGTACCCAGGAATGTATATATTTAAAAAGTCAGTGTGCTTTGCACACATTTGCACAAAAAAAACTCATGCCTGCTTGAATGTTTATATTTTGATTATGAATATTACAGGACAAACTATAGATTAAATGTGTTGTAAGATATATAAAAGTAAAAGGAAACGTGTGACAAAAACATAATGAATAATGGAACATACTTCATGATAAAGTAAGGATTATTGTATGCATAAATTTAAAAGATACACTAGTCAAGCATGATGTCCTTGCACTTGCATTAATAGTTAGGAAGTGGTTATTTTAATCAATAATGTTTTTGTCCATGGGCTACCTCTCAATTTTTGTTTAATGTTAATATCTTAACTACTGGCTATCACTTGTAATTTTTATTTTTTCCTTACCTACTACAGTCCACTTATCTTGGTAAAAATGGTTAGAAAATTGATAATTCTATTTATTAAACAAAGTAAATACTCTGGATGGCTGTAGACTTAAAGCATACAGACACATGCACTTATTTAGTTTGCATATATTCTACGTTAACTTAGAAAGAAAATTGCCTATAGGTTACTGCACCACAGTCAGTAGTAACCAGTAAAAGGCAAAGTAGGAATTCAATAGAAATGACATACACAGTAAAACTGGCACTAATATTTATAGTTTCTTAGAAGTCTATTAACCCCAGATAATATCTAGAAGCCTACACATGCATTCCCATAAAGTTCTTTTAGGCTATGTAATTTAAATACGAGTAACCCAGGGAAGGCAGAATATTTACCTATTACCCTTTTCTATAGGGAGCGGGTGCTACTCCAGGGATGAATTTGTGTTTCCCATGTATTCATACAGATTACATTTGAAGAGTGTAAGAGAAGTACCTTGTTTTATGTAGAGAGGAAGATGATTCTGGAGAAGTGGAATATTCTGTAAAACATATCTATTCATCCAATATGTTTGATTTATGTTGCAGAAGAGAGGTAGATCTCTTGAGCATATATTTATGTCATTATTCGACTTGTTGTTATGTAGTAGGTCTGAGCGGATATGATCTGTTGATGAGAGGCAGAGGTCACCGCTCAACACCCTGTATGATACTGAGAACAGGGATAAGCTTTGAGATGATCAGACTAGATTTTATTATTTAGACCCTTGATTTTGTTGGTGAGAAAATACTATCAGTATTCAGGCTGTGTCAGGTGTTACAACAGGAACACACTAAAAAGGAGTATTATTCAAAATGATCAGTCAGATAATTGCCAAAGTAAAAATGTATTACACATGTAGGTTCATAGGTTCATAGGTTGGTACTAGGCTATCTGCCCAAAGGCATTTATAAGCCTAGCCAGAATGTGTTGGCTTTCGCCACCCCCTTAGATTAGTTCCCTGTGCCTCTGTCCAGCAGTCACTAAAGTGATCCCCGAGGTAAACTTTCTGTTTCCCATCCACTCGTCAAGGTTTCTTTTGAAGATTGTTAGTGAGGAGCTCTGCCTAATGTAGATTGGGATCTTGTTCCAAAGCATTGGAAGTCTCTGGGACAGGAATCTATCCCTCCAGCATTTCCTATTTATTGTTGTGGTGAGGTTTAGATCCCTAGAGCATGTGGCTCGAGGGGCTAAGATTTTCTTTAGGTGGAATATGTCCATGAATTCTGGGTTGGACATGGCCTTGTATGTCAGGCAGAGATCACCTCTGAGTAGGCGGTATGCAACCGAGTACAACTGCAGTTTCTTCAGTTGAGCTGCATAGGACATCTTTTTGAGGCCAGTGATCCTCACGCTGAGGTACTTCTGTGGTCTTTCCAGCTGTTGCAGGTGTCTTGTAAAGTACATCCCAAATGGGGCATTGTACTCTATGATGGGTCTGATGAGTGATGAGTAGAGGGGCACAATGACCTCTTTTGATCTGGATGCAAACTCTTTTGGGATTAGGTGGGCCACGTAGAAGGATTTTCTAACCACTTTGGCAATGTGCTTATCAAAGGTGAGATTACTATCTACTTGGGTCCCCAAATCCCTTATTACGTCTTCCGTATTTAGGGGACTACCACCTATGTGGTAGTTTGTGAATACTTTGTTTTCTCCAAAGGGGATGACTATGCACTTTTTGGCATTTAGCTTGAGGCCATGATTTTGACACCAGTTATCCATCTCAGTGAAACCCTTTTAGAGGATGTCTGTGTCAGCTGGGGAGTCAATTATAGCCCCTAGTTTGCAGTTGTCTGCAAACTTGGTCAGCCATAGTCCTCCTGTGCTTGCCTGTACCTCTGAGAAGTATATGCCGAACAGGAGGGGTCCTAGGACTGAGCCCTGGGGAATGCCACTTGTAACCGGTTTAGAGTCGGACCTAGCTCCCACAACTCTCACCATGTGGGTTCTGTCCGTGAACCAGTTGGCAACCCATCTTGTGATGTAGGGGTTTATGTTCAGGCTGGTGAGCTTGTCTATAATACCAGAATGGGGAATGGTGTTGAAGGCCTTAGCGAGGTCTAGGTAGGCTGTGTGTACCACCTTTCCCTCAACTATAGCCTTGGTAGCTGTCTCAAAGAAGTCCACCAGGTTTAGGAGGCATGATATGCCCTTACCAAAGCCAAACTGGGTAGGGTCCAATGTTTGGAGGTTCCCAATGTCTCTGTTAATAAGTTCCATGATGATGCGCTCCATAGCCTTGCAGACCAAGCAAGTCAGGCTTATAGGGCAATAGTTCCCAGGGTCTGTTGTGGTTCCACCTTTGTGGAGCGGAATAACCATTGATGTGCGCCACTCTATGGGTATGTAGCCTGTGGAGAGGCTGAGTTTGAACAGTGTGTTTAGGTGAGGGGTTAGTTCATCTTTGAGCTCGTGTAGGACGCAGCCTGGGACACTGCCCGGTCCCATTGATGCTGTGTTTTTGGCTTTGGAGAGGGCTGTTTTAACCTGAGTGTCTGTGATTTCAGGAACTCTGCATTCTTCTGGTATGGTTATGGGCCCTTTTGGTGGTGAGAGGGGGGTGAAGTTTGTGCTGAACCTGTCTGCCAGGATGTTGCCGATATTGGTCGGTTCAATGTATTTTGTGCCATTCTGCACTAACTCCGAGCAGATCTGAGCATTGTCACTTAGATTCTTGACATAGCTAAAAAATGCCTTGTGGTTATCTTTGGAGTGCTTGGCAATTTTCCTTTCAAACCTCGCCTTGGATGATTTTATGAGGGATCGTAATTTCTTGCTGAAACTGGTCAGGAATGTCTTCCCTTCTTGGGATTTTTCTCTTTTCTGTACTAGTTTCCTCCTTCTATTGTATAGCTTGTTTATGGCAGGAGTCCACCAGACTGGTTTCCTTTTCTTGGAGGAGTGAGTCTTGGTTTTGCTTGGGATGGCACGATCCATGCATTCTTGTAGCTGCCCGTAGAATGCATTAGTAAAGGATTTTGCAGCTTGGACAGTGTTATCTTTCAGCATGGGGGCTTTGAAACTTTCCACCTTGGTCTTAAGTAACGTGAAGTTTGCTTTTGAAAAGTTTTTCACGGTGGTTTTCTTGTCCGGGGGTGGGGGCGGAATATGGATATCCAAAGTGATTTGTTTATGGTCAGATCTAACCAGCGAGTGGTTGACCTCTGGTGTGGAACACTAGTCGCCCATGTTGGTGATGACCAGGTCCAATATGTTATCACCTCTGGTGGGAGTGTTGACCAGTTGAACCAGGGTGTTTGAGTTTATAAATTCTAGGAAAAGTTGGGCAAGGGAGTTAGTACTTGAGTAGTTCTCCCAGTTAATGTTTGGGCAATTGAAATCACCCAATATTAGGGTGTTTGGTAGGACCTTTATATTTCCCAGTGCTACCAGAAACACAGAATGTGGGTCCTGGGACATGATGGGTGATCTGTAGCAAGCTACAATTTGAATTGCAGTTTTGCCCATTGTTAGTTGCACGTGGATGATCTCTGAAGCATCGTGCTGTGCCACTAACCTGGAGGTGTGGGTATCCTTGATGAATATGGATACGCCCCTGCCTTTTGTATTTTGGTTAGGGTTCTGTGGCCAAAATGTATGGTATGAGTTGTAGCCTGGTAGTGCTGGGGAGCTCTCTGGAGCCTTAAACCAGGTTTCTATTACTGCACATATATCAGTTTTCTCCATTCTGAGGAGTGCCTCGAGTGCATGCATTTTGAAGTTTAGACTTCTGGCATTGAGTAGCATTACCCTCAGTTTTTTTGTTACTTGTGCTATTTACGGCAGTGGGTTTGTCTTTTGAGCTTTGCCTAAAAAAGGCACTATGGGGGTGGCAAGAGCCTTGGCCAGTATTTGAAAGCCTAAGGGTGACAGGTGCAAGCCATCTCTAGAGAAGCAGCGTGGCTTGTCGAGCATGTCATCCCAGGCAGACAGACACTGGATCCCCTTTGAATGACACCAGAAACTTAGCCAATTGTTGAAATCGACAATTTTTTCTTTATACTGTGGTATCATTCTTGGTGAGGGCAGGATGCTACTTATTGTGTACCACATCTGGAAATGCTTTTTACTGACTTGATAAAATGGATTAAAAGTGCTACACAGAAGACATGGCAGTACATTGTACAAAACTTGCAGTTGGAGTTCCATTTTAAAAAAGTAAGTTTTTTAAGCACATAACATAGCAGGGCCCTGTTTAAAATGAAAGAACATAATTTATTTTAGTTAGTTTGCCACAGAGCTGTGCAACTGACTGGACTGGTTGAAAATGAAAACCAGCATATTATCAAATTAACCCTTTTAAAATGGGTTCTAAATTTTCGGTTGAGAACATGAATGAATGAACCACCAATGTGACACAACATACGAGTGTGGCTTATGCATAATGCAAGGGGTCATTATCTATGCACATTACTTCCTGGATTCACCATACTAGTCAGCATATCTGTTCCTTATAAATGATCAGCAGCACCACCAGAATTCAGTTCTTTAAGGAACTTCCAATAATGATAATGAAACTTTTTTTCTTTTGTCTCTGGGCGCCTAGCCATTATTTCTCCATTGCTATTTCTCATCTCCCCTAAAACTTGCATAATGATTAGTAATCCTTTATTAATAATTATAATCATGGAATCCTAGCACACATTGGTCAAATAATTTTGTGCACTATTCTAGAACACATGCAGTTAACACTTCTCAATTATTTGCTACAGTAGGTGTTGTTTTGCAAAAAATATTCGTATTCTTCTCTGGATTCACCATCTGTTATCAAGGTCACTTGTTATAGGCTTTATGTCTTGCAGTGTCCCCTGGCTCCTTGATCTTGACTTTGACCTCAATAACTTGAGCTCAAGTAGCATCTCAGGCAAAGGAGGAGCTGGGTGGGGGAAGTTTCCTTGAGTGGCTAACACTGACCTACCTGTCCTGGGGAAAGGGATGTGGTATGACCCTCTGTGCCACTGACCCAAACTGGAGTGCTGGGGAGTGCAGCTAGCACTCCTGGAGAGTGCATAGACATTCATTGGGAACCTCCTCAGAGCAGCAGCTTCAACAGAAGCTACCTAACTATCAGAGTGAAGGAGTTAGGTATGGAGGGAGAGCACCTCACATAAATCAAGGCAAGCCTAGCATCTTATTTCCAAATAAGAATAAATAAGCTTATAGGGCTGTCACTCCAGTTATGGACTAAATGGCATTTCTCATGAATAAATAGGGCAGCTGTCTCCAATGAGGTGGAGGCAGAGAAATGAATGGGTTAACAGAGTGCTAAAGCAGTGGGCAGTGGGAATTAAAAATGTTCTTATAGGTTCATAGGTTCATACTAGGCTATCTGCCCGCCCTAGGGCATTTATAAGGCTAGCCAGAGTGTGTTTGGCTTTTGCCACCCATTTTAAATTAATTTTCCTATGCCCTTTTTCGAGGTTAGTATACTGTGCTTCTGTCTAACAGTGACACAGAAGTGATACCCAGGGTAAACCTACAATCTCCCATCCACTCATCAAGATTCCTCTTGAAGAGAGTCAATGAGGGACTCTGCCTAACCTGGACTGGGATTTTATTCCAGAGTGAAGGGAGCCTCTGGGTTATGAATCTGTCCCTCCAGCATGTCCTATTTATTTCAGTGCTGAGGTTCAAGTCTCTCGAGCGCGTAGCTTAATGGGATTTGGATTTTTTGAGGTGCAGCATGTCCATTAATTCCGGGTTGGGCATGGCTTTATACGTCAGGCACAGATCACCTCTGAGCAGGCGGTATGCCACTGAGTAGAGCTGGAGTTTCTTTAACCGGGCAGCATATGGCATCTGTTTGAGCCCTTTGATCCTCTTAGTGAGGTACTTTTGGGGTCTTTCCAGTTGCTACATGTGTCTGGTATGGTACATCCCAAAAGGGGCATTGTACTCAATTATGGGCCTGATGAGGGATGAGTAAAGAAGCACGATGACCTCCCCTGATCTATATGTGAATCCCTTCATGATTAGGTGGGCTATATAAAATGTTTTTCTAACCACTTTGGCCACGTAGTTGTCAAATGAGAGATTGCTATCAACTTGGGTCCCCAGGTCCCTAATTACTTCTTCTGTACTTAATGGATTACCACCTATGTAGTAATTTGTGGGCACTTTGTTTTTGACAAAGGGGATGACTATACACTTTTTTGGCGTTTAGCTTGAGGCCATGGCTCTGGCACCAGTTGTCTGTTTCTATGAGGCCCTTTTGGAGGATGCTTGTGTCGGCTGGAGAGTTGATTATGGTGCCCAATTTGCAGTCATCTGTGAACTTGGTCAGCCACAGTCCTTCCGTGTTGGCCTGTACCTCTGAGAAATATATACCGAACAAGAGAGGTCCCAGGACTGAGCCCTGTGGCTCCAGCAATTCTAACCATGTGGGTTCTGTCCTTGAGCCAGTTTGCAACCCATCTAGTGACATAGGGGTTTATATTTAAGCTGGTGAGCTTATCTATAATGCCCGAGTGGGGTATTGTATCAAAGGCTTTTGCGAGGTCCAGGTAGGCTGTGTGGACCACCTTCCCCTCGTCAATGGCCTTGGTGACTGTTTCAAAGAAATTGACCAGGTTTAAGAGGCAGGATCTGCCCTTAACAAAGCCGAACTGGGTAGGATCCAGTATCTGTAGGTCCCCAATATCTTTATTTATGAGGTCCATGATGATCCTTTCCATAGCTTTGCAGACCAAGCTAGTCAGGCTTATGGGGCGATAGTTTCCAGGATCCATTGAGGCACCACCTTTGTGGAGAGGGACCACTGTTTCTGTATGCCACTCTTTGGGTACATATCCTGTAGTAAGGCTGAGATTGAACAGTAGTTTTATGTTTGGGTTTAGCTCTTCTTGGAGTTCATGTAGGATGCAGCCCGGGACACTGTCTGGTCCCATTGATGCTGTGTTTTTTGCTTTGGAGAGGGTGGCTCTTACCTGAACATCTGAGATGTCAGGGGGGCAGCACTCTGCTGCGATAGATATTTGCCCTTTTGGTGGGGATGGGGGGAGAAGTTTGCACTGAACCTGTCAGCTAGGATGTTGGCAATGTCTGTGGGTTTGATGTATTTTTTGTCATTTTGGACTAATTCTGAGCATATCTGGGAATTCACACTCAGGTTCCTAACATAACTAAAGAAAGCCTTGTGATTATCCTTAGTGTCCTGTGCAATTTTTCTCTCGAAGCTGGCCTTAGATGATTTTATGAGTGCCCATAGTTTTTTGCTAATACTGATCAGAGATGCCTTCCCATTTTGGGATTTTGCTCTATCATGTAGTAGCTTCCTCCTTCTATTGTATAGTTTGTTTATGGCTGGGGTCCACCAGACAGGACGTCTGCCTTTGGAGGATTGGGTCTTGGTTTTATTTGGGATTGCATGATCCATGCATTCCTGAAGGTGTTCATAGAATGCGTTTATAAAGGATTCTGTGGTCTGGGCCATATTTTTCACACGCTCAGGGGCTTTGAAGGATTCCACCTCGGTTTTGAGGAGTGTGAAATTTGCTTTAGAGAAGTTTTTTACTGTGGTTTTCTGGGCAGGGGTTGGGGTCGGGATGTGAATATCCAGTGAGATTAGTTTATGGTCTGATCTTACCAATGAGGGATACACTTCTGGTCTGGAGCATAAAGTCCCCATGTTGGTGATGATCAAGTCCAGTATGTTTTCCCCTCTTGTGGGAGTGGTAACAAGTTGTTCAATAGCATTTGAGTTTATAAATTCTAGGAACCTTTGGGCTAGGGTGTTGGAGCTAGAGTAATGCTCCCAGTCTATGTTTGGGTAGTTGAAGTCGCCCAATATAATGGTGTTTGGAGAGACCTTCATATTTTTCAGTGTTCTCAGGAAGGCCGAGTGGGGTTCCTGGGTTTGGGAGGGTGGTCTGTAGCAGGCTATAAACTGGAAGGCAGTTTTACCCACTGCTAGTTCATAGGTTCATAGGTTCATAGGTTCATACTAGGCTATCTGCCCAAGGGCATTTATAAGCCTAGCCCATAGTTATTTGGCTTTCGCCACCCCTTTAGTTTGAATAAAACTATGCCTATTATTTTGCTGTGCCTCTGTCAAGCAGTGACACTGAAGTAATCCCTGGGGTATATCTGCGATCCCCCATCCATTGGTCAACATTCCTCTTGAACAAGGCCAGCGAGGTGCTCTGCCTCACATGTACCGGGATTTTGTTCCACAGCATAGGGAGTCTCTGGGTGATGAATCTGTCCCTCCAGCACATTCTATTAATAACCGTGTCAAGGTTTAAGTCTCCGCCCTTGTGGTTCTGAGGATCTAGATTTTTGAGGTGAAGCATATTCATCAAATCAGGGTTTGACATGGCCTTATATGTCAGGCACAGGTCACCTCTGAGCAAGCGGTATGAGACTGAATAGAGCTGGAGTTCTTTCAGTCGGGCAGCATAAGACATATTTTTGAGACCCTTTATCCTTTTGGTGAGGAACTTTTGGGGCCTTTCCAGCTGCTGCAGGTGTCGGGTCAGATACATTCCGAATGGGGCATTGTACTCAATCATAAGTCTAATAAGTGATGAGTACAGGGGGATGATGACCTCCCTTGATCTAGATGTGAATCCCTTCATGATCAGGTGGGCAATGTAGAAGGTTTTCCTAACTACTTTAGCAACATGAGTGTCAAACGAAAGGCTACTGTCAACCTGGGTCCCCAGATCCCTGATGACTTCTTCTGTGCTCAGTGGATTGCCACCTATATGGTAGCTAGGGGTAACCTTGTTTTTCCCGAAGGGTATGACTATGCATTTCTTGGCATTTAACTTTAGGCCATGGCTCTGGCACCAGTTATCCGTTTCTGTGAGGCCCTTCTGAAGGATATCTGTGTCAGATGTGTTTTCGACTATGGTGCCCAGTTTGCAGTCATCTGCAAACTTTGTCAGCCATAACCCTCCTGTGTTTGCTTGTACTTCAGAAAAGTAGATGCCGAACAAGAGTGGACCCAGGACTGAGCCCTGTGGGACACCACTTGTGACAGGACAGGCTTTGAGTCTGACATGGCTCCAGCAACTCTGACCCTGTGGGTTCTGTCACTTAGCCAGTTTGCAACCCATCTTGTGATGTATGGGTTTACATTCAAGCTGATGAGTTTTTCGATGATACCTGAGTGGGGTATTGTGTCGAAGGCCTTTGCCAGGTCAAGGTGGGCTGTATGGACTGCCTTTCCCTTATCAATGGCCTTGGTGACTGTCTCGAAAAAGTCAACCAAGTTTAAAAGGCATGATCTGCCTTTGACAAAGCCAAACTGGGTTGGATCCAAAGTCTGCAAGTTCCCTATGTCTTTATTTATGAGTTCCATTATGATCCTCTCCATGGCTTTGCAGATAAGGCTTGTCAAGCTAATGGGACGGTAATTTCCAGGGTCGGTGGAGGCACCGCCCTTGTGAAGTGGGACCACAGTTGCCGTGCGCCACTCCTTGGGTACGTATCCTGAGGTGAGGCTAAGATTAAACAGCTGTCCTAACTGCGGGTTTAATTCCTCATTGAGTTCATGGAGCACACAGCCGGGGACACCATCCGGTCCCATGGATGCTGTGTTTTTGCTTTGGAGAGAGCAGTTCTCACCTGGGCGTTGGAGATGTTTCGGGGCTACAATCCTCTGGTATAGATATCTCTCCTTTGGGGAGGGGGAGAAGTTTGCACTGAACCTGTCAGCCAGTATGTTGGCAATGTGTGTAGGTTCAGTAATCTTCACATCATTTTGAACTAATTCTGAGCATATCTGGGAGTTTCCTCCTAGGTTTCTAACATAGCTAAAGAAGGCCTTATGATTGTCTTTTGAGTCCTTGGCGATTTTTCTCTCAAAATTTGCCTTGGATGATTTTATGAGAGCTCTTAGTTTTTACTTACAATGATCAAAGGTGTCTTACCTTTCAAGGATTTTGCTCTATCTTGTAGTAGCTTCCTCCTTTTGTTGTAGAGCTTGTTTATGGCTGGGGTCCACCAGACTGGACACTTGCCTTTGGTACAAAGAGTCTTAGTTTTGTTTGGGATTGCCTGATCCATGCAGTCCTGTAGGTGCTGGTAGAAGGCATTTGTAAGTGATTCAGCGGTTTGAGTAATGTTTACCACTGGCTCAGGGGCCTTAAAGGAGACCACACTAGTTTTTAGAAGTGTAAAGTTGGCTTTTGAGAAGTTTTTCACTGTGGTCTTATTTATTTCAGGTGGGGGCGGGATGAGGACCTCCAGCGAGATTAGTTTATGATCTGATCTCACCAGTGAGGGGTATACTTCCGGTGTTGAACATTGTGATCCCATGTTCGTGATGATGAGATCAAGTATGTTTTCTCCTCTTGTGGGGATGGTGACTAGTTGTTCCATGGCATTTGAGTTTATGAACTCCAGGAACCTTTGGGCTAGAGTGTTTGGGCTTGAGTAGTGTTCCCAGTCTATATTAGGGTAGTTGAAGTCACCTAGTATGATGGTGTTTGGAGATACATTTATCCCCTCCATTGTTTTCAGGAAGGCCATGTGAGGTTCTTGAGTTTGAGAGGGTGGCCTGTAACATGCTACAAATTGCAGAGCAGTCTTGCCTATGGTTAATTGCACCTGGATGGTCTCCGATGCATCGTGCATTGCCACCAACCTTGAGGTGTGGGTGTCCTTTATGAATATGGACACCCCCCCTCCTTTCTTGGTGTTGTCTGGATTTTGGGGCCGGAACACATGATATGAGGTGAAACCTGCTAGTGCTGGGGTGCTCTCAGGAGCCTTGAACCAGGTTTCTGTCACAGCACAGACATCGATGTTCTCCATACTGAGAAGGGTCCCGAGTGCGTGCATCTTGAGATTGAGACTTCTGGCATTGAGCAGCATTACCCTTAGTTTTTTTACTTTTTTATGTTCTAGGGTGGTAGGTTTAGAATTTGAGCCTTGCCTAAAAAAGGCACTATGGGGGTGGCAAGAGCCTTTGCCAATATCCGGAAGCCTAGGGGTGACAGGTGCAAGCCGTCCCTTGCGAAGCAGCATGGCTTGTCCAGCATGTCATCCCAGGCAGACAGACATTGGATCCCCTTTGAATGACACCAGAATTTAAGCCAATTATTAAAGCTGAGTTGCGCATGGATAGTCTCTGATGCTTTGTGCTGTGCCACCAACCTGGAGGTGTGGGTATCTTTGACGAATATTGGTACTCCCCCTCCTTTTGTCGTTCGGTCCAAGTTTTGGGACCGAAAAGCATGGTATGAGGTATAACCTGTTAGTGCTGGGGTGCTCTCAGGAGCCTTGAACCAGGTTTCTGTTGCTGCACAGATATCGATGTTCTCCATGCTAAGGAGAGTTTTGAGTGCATGCATCTTGAGGTTTAGACTTCTGGCATTGAGTAGCATTACTCTTAGTTTCTTATCCCTTGTGATACCTATGGAGGTGGGTTTGTCTTTTGAGCCTTGTCTAAAAAGGCACTATGGGGGAAGCAAGAGCTTTTGCCAATATCTGAAAGCACAGGGGTGACAGGTGCAAGCCGTCCCTAGCGAAGCATTGTGGCTTGTCGAGCATGTCATCCCAGGCTGACAGGCATTGGATCCCCTTTGAATGGCACCAATACTTAAGCAAATTGTTGAAATTGATCATCTTGTCTTCATATTGTGGCATAATTCTTGGTGAGGGTAAGATGCTACTCAAGGTCAGGGTCATACCAGCCTGGGCTACATGCTCAGAGAGCTCCTCTATGTCTCTTTTCATGTAGTCCAGGGAAGTACGTCTCAGGTCATTCACACCAGCATGGACAATGACCGAGTCATATTTGTACTTGCCTTGGAGTGACCTGAGTGCTTGTGTTATGTGGTGGATCCTAGCACCTGACAAGCAGCTCACCATGACCTTCCCCTTGTTCAGCCTGGTGAGCGGGACATCAGTGTGCCTGACGATAGAATCACCTATTACAAGTGTATCAGGTGTGTTGTTTAGCCTTAAGGGCTGTGACAGTTCGGCACACTGGCTTTGTGAGCTATGTGTTGCATGTGTTTTATTTTGGGGTAGTGGTTGCTTGGGTGTCTGCTTTGGAGGTCTCTGCTGCTTAGGCAGATTTTTGTTTAGAGCCTCCTAGTATGTTTTTGTGTGTTTATGTGTTTGGTTTGCTGTCGTGGTAGGTCTATGTGAGACTGGAATTGTAGTGAGTGTGGTTTCCTTCTCCTCCTGACTGGTTGCGCCAGTACTGAGTTGAGAGAGCTTAGCCTCCAGTTTGGCTATATGATTGCTTCTCTCACATGTGTTGGAATTTGTTGGGAGGAGGAGAGGGTTGTCTGTGTACATGAGGCAGTTGTAACATTGCCTCAAGATTCCCAGATTCACCAGCTGGACCGGAGAGGAGATTGACAACTGACCTTTGGACATACTAGAATAGTATTGGAAATTCCTTTATAATTGAAAAAAAGGGCCAATGGGGAACAAGGTACTCAAGGGGAGTTTGTGAGGGTGCAGTGTTTTTAATTTTTTAGTGCTGACTTATATAATTGCTTTAGTGAGCAAGTGCCAGGTAACTTAAATGCAATGTGTTACAGGTAACTTAGATGCAAAAATGACAAACAGTAACTTTCTTTCAAGTGAAACAAGGAAATAAGTACATGAAACAATGCAGATATCACTAGGGATCCACAGAAGTGCTGAAAAGCCGTGTTTTAGGTGGAATTAGCATTTCAGGGAAATAACAAGCAAACAAACAACAAGCATACAAACAAAGCTAGATTCAGCAGACCTGGATCTAGTCTATGCTACAGCAAACAAGGTGTACCAATTTCAGTAAGAAACAGTTCAAATATGCAGGTACTATAAGCCTTTAACCAGAAATTCCCAGCTCAGAAGGGCAGAGTCCAGCCTCTCCTCCCACAAGAGTGCAGACCACGAACCTTCTTAATGTAAAATAACTGGCCTGAAGCCCAAGTGCTTAAACCAGAACTAATACAGTTTTAGAATAACAGACACTGATCCCTCAATCAGCAGTTCCCAACTTAGAAGGATGTAAGCTACCTGTCCTGCCACCACAGTGCAGGCCACAAACCTTCCTAATGTAAAACAACTGGTCTGAAGCCCAAGTGCTTAATCCAAAAGACTTAGAATGATAGCTACACTTTAATCAAGTTACTACCAAGCAGTAATAAATACAATTGAATACTATAAAGAATGCCTGGATTAGTGCTCAAGTTATACAAACAAAGCTAGATCCAGCAGGCCAGATCTAGTCCATGCCACAGCAAACAAGGCACACCAATCCCAGCAAGAAGCAGCTCAAACATGCAGGCACTACAAGCCTTCAACCAGAAATTCCCAGCTCAGAAGGGCAGAGTCCAGCCTCTCCTCTCACAAGAGTGCAGACCACAAACCCTTTTAATGTAAAATAACTGGCCTGAAGCCCAAGTGCTTAAACCAGAATTAATACACTTTTAGAACAACAGACACTGAGTCCTCAATCAGCAGTCCCCAACTCAGGAGGATGAAAGCTACCTGTTCTGCCACTACAGTGCAGACCACAAACCTTCTTAATGTAAAACAACTGGTTTGAAGCCCAAGTGCTTAAACTAAAAGGCTTAGAATGAGTTACACCAAGCAGTAATAAATACAATTGAGTACTATTAAGATGACGCAAAGGCAAAATAAAGTAGGAAGAAACACAAATACAGTAAAAGCAGATACATTTTTTTTTTGAGTGAGCAAATGAGATGGGCCCAGGAGTTACAGGACAGAAACAAGTGCAAATGCAGGCCTTCAAATCAGAAAGTTGAGAGAGATGGAAGACCGCCCAAATGGTCAATAACTACAAATTCTGGGCCAGAACCACTCCCTATGTGGTAGACAGGTTACCCAATGCTTACCACTCCCACTGATAAGCTAAAAGGCTTCCCTTCAACACAGAAAGGCTTGGGGGGCTCAGAAGCTTACAAACAGTCCTGGATACAGCAAATCTGTATCTGGAACACTAATTACAGGAAAGGTAGGAAACAGGCTTACAATTTTGTTTTTTCAGAAAAGTTGCAAAAACAGTAGTAAAAACAATTCACATGCAGTGCAAGCTGGCACATTTGAGTATGTAGCAATATTAGCCCACACACAGTTTGAAAAAATGTAATTAAATTAAAAAGGACTAAAAGCAAGTGCAGAAAGGGTTTATTAGGTAGAATGCGGTAAAGAGATGGGAGTGGGGGAGTTCCTAGGTCAAATCTACAGTGGGGCGGGCACTGCAAAAGTCACCAAATTTAAACTACAACCAAGAGCAGGGAGGGATGAGTGAGGAAGACAGTTTCAACAGAGATGTGAGGCATCACAGTGCAAATTATAAAACCAGAAAAATATATACTGATCTCTGTATATTTGCAGAACAGTAAGACAACAGATATCTAAGCAACAATTTAGCTCTATAATACAGAATAATACAGAAAAATATACTCAGCTCTATATATTTGCAGATAAGGCTCTCTCTCAGTGCACAGGTTCCAATTTAAATTTAGTTACAATTTAATCAGGCTACTAACAAGCAGTAATAAATGCAGCAGAATAAATTTAATTGAGTACTTTTAAAAGAGGCAAAAGCAAAATAAGGTAATAAAGTAGGAAGAAACACAAATTCAGTAAGGCAGATAAAGTGCAAACATTTTTTTTCTTGTGTTGTCTCAGAAGTGATTTTGACTAACAGCACTTCTAAATGCGCAATAAAACCATTCTTACATAGTTTGTTTTAGACTAATTTAAATTAAATGTTAATTCATTACTTAGTGACAGAAAGTACAAGTCCCCTTTCTTTTTATACTCTTTACATTTTATCAGCTGGCAAAACAACATTTCCCAAAACACACATGCTTAAAGTTCTTGCAGTTAGAGAAGTTATTTTTGAAAGAAAATCAGTTGCATTTAGTTTCAGCTTTCACTCTTTTGTCATGTGAGGACAGTTTTTAAACAAAAGAATGTTGCAATGTTGTCTTAATGTTGATAAAGTAAAACCTGATCTCTAGTTGCTGTCTCTACAGCTGGACATATTTTCTTCTTAGCCCTTATCATTTTAGAATAAATAAAAACAATTTCACTCTTTACATAGCAGCACTAACTAGTAAGCATTCAATTGTATAATGTTTATATCAAGGCTTTTAGAACTGCCATATAATAAATGACAAATATTAACATGCAGACTGGATTATTAAAGTTTACCATAAAGTGTAGACTATGTGTAACAATTAATGTAACTTAGTGTTACCTTTTTAAATGGACAGCACAAGCACAATCACTGTGGTAGGCAAAGCCAGATCATGGTGAAATGTGATCTTAGACAGCATAATGGGCCCCACCCCACACAGCAGCCCCCCCCCCCAGCAGCGCACCTCAGCCATTCTATTTTCCCATTACTTGTCTGTTTCTCCCTATAAACACTGTTCAAACCTAGGAAAAAGCAGAAAAATGTCCAGAAACGCTTGAAAACAAACACTAGGGAATCACCACAAGCAAAGCAGACTAAAACAATCAGATGACACTTTAATTCAAATAATAGATTAAGCAATTACATCAACCATAATGTTGACTTCATCGGAATACTGAATAAATGTCACAAATACATTTTATATCTTGTACGATTTATTTATTTATTTATTACATTTATTGAAATGGCTTTAAAACCCACATTCAAAGAAAATGCATCTGGACAGTTGTAGATTAAGTTTACCTTTTGGCCGTTTTCAAACTATAGGTCACCTGCACGCATTTTTAGACCATGCATACATGCATGTGTTCTTGATACACCATTCTAATTGTATTAAATTATATTTCTTGCATAGTACAGCACCAATTGTTAGAGTGTTTTAAATTTGTAGGTCTGAACATTTTTCCAGTAAGCAATGAAACAAAATTTATGAACAAATAATGACAAAACTACTCATTACAAAACATTTCAACCACAAAAGACCATTCAAACTTCTGTCATTACAATCCACCAAAATCAGTCAATATACACAATCTCTACAGAGGTAAAAGCCATCTGAATAAATCCAGATCAAGGAGATCTATAACTAATGAAGAGGTTGCTGCTGGCAAACAACTTTACATTTCAGTGTGTCATCTACAATCTTAGAACCTGCTCCCTTTGAAGAATAAACTCTTCATTTTACATTAAAAAAACAAAAGTGGTACACTAGTCATATTGCAATAAGGAATGAATGTCAAACAGACAACAAGTTCATAGTTACTAGACATCTAATCCAAGGAGGACACACTTGTATGCTACTATTGTGCAACTAAAACTGCTTTTGAAAGTTATAGCAGAAGCACTGATGATGGCCATTTGCTAAACAAAACAGTTGTGCATTGAAAACAGACAACATTAGCAATAGTAAACTTCTCTTCCCTTGAAACTCAACATTCCTTAAAAATGCAGAGAAATTCAACATTCCCTGAAAATGCACAGGAACTCAAAATTATTTGAAAATGCACTGGAATGCAACATTCTGTGAAAATGCACAGAAACTCAACAGTGCTTTAAATACACCTGCTGATGACAGTTGGGCAGTTTGTGTAGAGGATTCATGCTCTAGGGTGTTGTATTCAAGGTACATGGTTTGAGCCTAAATGAGTTACCCAACCTGCCATCCTTAACTGGGGCATGACACACACCACACATACCACACACACACACACACACACACACACACACATCATGTTCATCTGGAATGGAAAGGCAACAACAGTTCTCCATAATAAATCCAAATCCATGTTTGTCTCTTAAAAATTGCACACTCCAAGTCCATTCCAATGTTTAAATGTGTGTGTGTAGTACTAAGGACACATATACAGATGCTACTAAGGATGCACTCTGTGTGTATCCTTAAAGAAGAAATGTAATGCATGCAGAGTACATTCTTAAAGAAGAAATGTAAGTTTTGTGGCAGACCCATGGCCAGTGGGCTCCCCAAGCCAATGGGCCCTAGGTGACTGATTAGGTTTCCTAGTGCTTCATCTGGCTCTGGTTGTAGAGCTGTTTTTGAAATCAGAAAAGTCTACGAAAAGTCTACACTTTTTGGTAACCATTATGAATCCAGCCTATACTGTTAATACAAGAAGCTAGAATATTTTTGTTTATGAATATGACTGTCAAAGTGAACAGATTAAAAGAAAATAAATACTATGGAAAGGGAAATAAAACTGCTGAATCAGTGCAGGATCTTGAAATAGGACTTCAGTTTGGAAGAGTTGCACCATGCACATATGGGCACACACACACACACACACACACACACACACACACACACACACACACACACACACACACACACACACACACACACACACACACACACATACACACACACACACACACACATGCACATAAACATTGAAGCTGTATACCAAATAGCTAATGCTGTAGTATATCCAGTTACCATGACTAATAATATATTTGTCATGTTTGCTTGATAAGTAGAGAAATAGTTTTATGCTGTATGATGGATGACAGAAGAGATTTCATATATCTAGCAGCATTTAATATCAGTGAAGCAATAGGTAGTACACTCACTTATGGTACGTTAGGCTGTGGGTTCTACTCCATATATTGCAGCGTACAGGGGATGTTACACTTCTGAGTGTGTTGCTCTTCAGATGAGACACTAAACTGAGGCCACATCTGCTTGTCTTGTGATAGCTCAGATGGATATAAAGGATCCGATGGACCCTAAGAAAAAGAGTAAGGAAAGTTTGCTGATACCCTGGCCAAATTTCCCCTAGTAATATAAATACAACCTTGGATCCCCCTTGAAAAAAGGCTACTGGCCTAGTTGGATGAATCTGGTCAATGGATAAACAAAATAAATATGACTGCTTTGAGAAATGACCATATCACCCTTCAGTCTTATCATATATCTAGAACTTTTTCTGAAAACTGTTTTTTTTTTTCTTGAAGATCACCATTACATTTCAACTTCTCATGTTTAATTTGTCAACCCAAGTATATGTTCCCTTTGTGTATAGTGGAAACAAGTTAATCAGACAATTTCAGTAAGGGCCAAGGTTGGAAAACTTTTCCAAGGAATGAATACATTTTTGACAAAAAATAATCAGAAAACCTAAACTGTTACTTTCTGCAAAGGCTGTCTTGATTTTATATTTAAATTCTGTGAAAAAAAAATGTTTCCAGTTTATTGTTAGTTCATTTGTGAATATGAGTGTCAAAGTGATTTTTAGATCTTTACCTTTCTAATGAAACTCACTTAGCGATCTGAGACACGTGTCACCTCATTATCCCTGCTGACCCTGAATCATGTTTATTACAGTTTGTTAAATTACTTAGAAATCATTCCTTTACCTTCTGAGGCATGTGAGCTAAAAGTGGATTTTGCATTCTTTATGCAGCATCACCCAATAAATATACTCCATCTCTTTCACAGCCTGATAGTGCATAATAAAATTTAGTACATGGAGCATGGTGATTACACTCCAATATTCAGAAAAAGACAAATCAGTTAAGTGCTAGGTGGCGCAAGACCCAGTCATAGCAAATGTTAAGCTCACACTGCTTATGTTGTTAAAGTTGGGTCTAGCACTGGACAGTACTGACTAGCAAATGACAGAGGCAGAATAAAAAAATGTGTTTCTGCCTGCTAGCCATACCAGTAACGTATATGTGACTCCCTGGAAAGTAACTAGAATAACAGGATATGTGTTCATCTGCATTTTCTGAAGGATCAAAGTCTGAAACCTAAATGTATGCCATTATTTTATGAATTCAGTCCACAGTAATTTTCTGAAAACCACTTACTTTATGAGGAACAGACCAATCATACAAGGCAAAAATCTGGACATTCTGTGAAAAATCTGCAGGGTTGAGATATATGTAAGGTGAGTGTAAATGTAAGGAACTGAGTTACACTGCCTCACTGACAGCACTCGCTAAGTACTCTCTGCCTCTCTGAAAGCACTCACTAGGTACTGTACAGCTTTGAAAGTCTGAAAAATACTTGTTTCATATACTCTACCTCTATTAATAGTAAGCCTCTAAATTACTTTTTGTGATCATTTTCCTTAACTGTACTATAAAGTATGTTTTGTCACTGATTTCCAGTAGTGAAACTTTTATCTGTATCTCTGTTTTATAGATTCTTCTGTAGAATCTTTATTCTAGCATTTATATCTACTCCACATGCTTTTATGTTGTTAGTGAGAAAACATTTCTATGATTGTTACCAGGTATAATAGATCTCATATATAGATAGTAAATGCATTTTCTGTTTTTTAGAATAAACATCTGAGCTGTAAGAAAGTCATAGGAAATTTCCATAAAACTGTAAATATTTTAGAAGATGAAACATCAAGTGTTTAGACAGAATTCTTATTAAACAAGATTAAAATGTAGAAAATGGTTATTGAAAGGAAACAAGAAATGAAGAGGTAGTTTCACAAACTACATTCTAACACAAGTAAACATCATAAAACATTCTATAGTACATTAGATTATAGTTAGTATTTAAAAAGGGGTAACAGAGAAACATATTCATATAGAATGAGTCATTGTTTAACAGAGGTAAAAATAAAGTAACACAACTGTGTGAGCTGAGGGGGTAGAGGAAGTGGATAAGCTGTTATTGATGTCTGAGAACATAATGTGGAGGAAGTCAGAAATTGTTCTATATTTGTTTGAAGAAAACAGATGGTGGGTATGGATATGAGTAGGAGTGGAATGAAATTTATAATCATGAGCTATGTATTTTCATGGAAAAATCTCAGAGAGTTTTGTGGCTACGAGATCAACACCCATGATATGTAGCATACTTTTCAATATGATATCAGTGATCTAAAATATGGAATGATATAGAGTCAAAGTAAGAAAATGTAGAAAAAAAGAAATAGTGAAGATACCACTTAAAAATTTAGAAAGAATGTTATATGACTGTCATCTCTTAAAATTTGCTTTAGTAATAGGAATGAACTGTAAGTTATATGAGCTCATAACTTGCGATAAATACTTGACTCAAAGAATTACTGATGTAGGTGTGAGATAACTTTGAGAATAAGATAAGAAGTGATTCAGCTTAATTTAGTTTATTTTAGCATATCTTTCATTGGATAACAGGATACAGTCATCTCAAAAATAGAAAAACAATCAGTAATGCCCCTTTACCATTACACATTAGTAACGTGTGCTAATCTTTATCCTGCCCCTTTACCCTAACTATAACCTTACACCTTACCTTGAAAAAAATTTCCATAACACTACAACTACATAGTACAGGTTGGATAATCACTAGGCATAAATACAGCATACACACACGCACACACACACACACACACACACACACACACACACACACACACACACACACACACGTGTAGCACTATATCCCCTTATTTAACCTTTATCTTAGCCTAACCCAGAAACACTCCTGCACATACAGGACACCCTTACCTAATCCTTATTCTAACCATAACCTACAAAAAACTCACATACACATTAAATCTGTCATCTTACAACCCTCACTCTAACCCTGACCAGTATAGGAAAGGACAGTATAATTAGCTAAACAGATACCTCTTCACACACTGTGGTTATCCATGCCCTCTCCCTAAGGAACAGTGGTCACTATTATTCTACAACTCATTAAAATTACTTGCACACAAATTCCCCCAATACAAACTCATGCACCACTTTCAAACAAGCAGAATCAAAAATGAATGTTCACACAAAGTAACCTGCAATTCACTTTGTTGAACA
Source organism: Protopterus annectens (assembly GCF_019279795.1). Taxonomy (NCBI): domain Eukaryota; kingdom Metazoa; phylum Chordata; order Ceratodontiformes; family Protopteridae; genus Protopterus; species Protopterus annectens. Next base: position 1,417,036,858 of record NC_056733.1, on the reverse strand, counting down.
AATTAATGTATGAATTTTCATTAAAATGAACAGCACTCATATCTCCCTCTGTTTCTGTGTGTGTGTGTGTGTGTGTGTGTGTGTGTGTGTGTGTGTGTGTGTGTGTGTGTGTGTGTGTGTATATATATATATATATATATATATATATACATATATATATATATATTTTATATATATATATATATATATATATATATATATATATATATATATATATATATATATATATATATATATATATATATATATATATATATATATATATATATATATATAGTTTTACTATGGCATGGTTGAATGGGATAAGTTCGAATGATGGAAACATGGAAACACCGAAAAATAAAGTTGATTTTCGTAAATGTAGAAGACCAGAATGTCGAAAATGGTTTGCACGAAAAAGTGCATTTGATATTTTTGACATTCCCCTCTTCCAGCCATGGTAGTTAGCTTACCTCTATTATTTTGCAAGAGGATATGCCCCCCTGCACCCCCCCACCCCTGCACATTAAATATACCAACTCTGATATTGCACTACAGTGAGGAAATGGGCTACATCTCTGTTCCTCACTGAAGCACGACCTCCATCCACAGTCTCGGCACGTTGCTTGTCAAAAGGTTGAGTGCACAGTGCAACTTGACTAACCTCAGACGATCACTTTTAGTTTGATTTCTTGCCCTTTAGAAACTGTGATTTCGCACATTGGCCATTCAATTGCCTGCCATTCGGGTAAGTCATAGTAAACCATATATAGCTATATATATCTATATCTATATATATCTATATGTGTATATATATATATATATATATATATATATATATATATATATATATATATGGGTCTACCTTGTTTTATCAAAATTTCAAAATTTCGAAACCCATATGGCCAAGACCATATGATCGAAGTTTAGAAACTTGGAACACTTTGAACTGAGATCACCACACAGTGTGGAACAGGAGATTTACCATTTTTCTCGCTGTAGTGTGATCTCAGAGTTGGTATATTTAAGTAGCAGGGGGTATTTTTGTTTGATGTTTTTGATGTGTTTTCAAAGTTTCAAAACATCATTCTAATAATAATCTCTATCTCTCTCTCTCCATGTCCTTAATTTCCCGCCTACTCATTAATCCTCCTCATCGTATTCTATTAGTCTATTATTTTTCACCTCCACACATCATTAGAGATACAGTCCGTATTTTGAAGAACTATGTATTCATTTGTTTGACATAGGCAATCCACTTCTGCAGTATGTATTGCTGCTTGTAGTACCTACTGTATTCTTAATATTTCTGTAAAGGTGTTTCAGTCTGTTTGTACTTTTATCTATTGCAGGGATTTTCTCCCTTTGCATAATGTTTTTATGGGTATTCTTGTGGAGTCTTTCTCCCCAACTCATTGTAAAATATTGAATATGTTGTGGGGCTTTCCCCTCTTGTATATAATTCCTCAACTGCTGTTTAAATGTTTTTGAATCTATTGTGGCACTTTTCTCCCCTGGCCTCTACTAAAAATGGACCATTGGCTCGATCGAACTTTCCCAGTTATCAAAGGACAAATAAATATAAAATAAAATAAATACATATCCCTAACATAGTTTGATATTTTAGCTAAAGAATTAAACTCAGACCTGCTATAGTACTAGATATTAATCCTTACAATCCTTTTTTCTTACAACTGACATAAACTGCAAATCATACACATGAATTGCCAAATATATATAACAGCTGAGTATGAACTATGGGGAAGGGTTCAGTAATAAAACTACCTATGATTGTTTCACTCATACAAATACTAACGTACCCTACTTATCTGGCATACAGGATTGCATTTCTTTTGCCTGAATGTTAACTTTGTTGACAAAATATACTGATGTGTTTTTATGTCAAATATTGTTTTTTTTTTTTCTTTTTGAGTGCAGGATTTTCCAAATGTAGTAATATTGACTTTTTCATGTTCTGTAAAAACTTTTGGATATACTGAAACATTCTGCATTTAGTGGTGGGAGTGTATGTGTGTGAGTATTTGTGGGTTATGATTACAGTAAGGTTAATATGTGAATACTATGCTAACTGCACCCAAGAGTCATTTTAAGCATAGTTAATAACCAGAAGTCAGAATCAACTCTGTACTTTGTGCTTTTGAGCCAAATATCTTAACCATTATGCCAAACCTACCCTCTGATTATATCACCTCAGATGGGATTCGAACCTACAACCCCTCCCTTAGGAAGCAAATGCCTTATTCATTTAGCTGGTGGATGTAAGTTACTGTATGGCAAATGCAATCCAAGTGTTTTGTGTAATGGTATTGTTTGGTAAAGGATTTTTCATTAGATAATGTGCAGGTTTGGAGACTATGGACAGGATTATTGTTAGTTTATACAGTTAATTGGAGCATAGATGTGAAGCCTTTCTCTAACAGTATCAGTCTTCAGAAAAAGATGGTCTGGTGTTACTGTTAGAGTTTTATTTTAGTTCACCAATCATAAAAGGAGAATGTTTCTTCTCCTTTTGCCTTCTGTTGAGCTCTGGCCATTTGTTTTGTTCACTAAAATCAATAAAGTGAATTTTAACTTGTACAAGTTGACGGAATGACTAACAATGCTACATGTGTGTATCTCTCTCTCTATAGATATATATATATATATATATATATATATATATATATATATATATATATATATATATGTGTGTGTGTGTGTGTGTGTGTGTGTGTCTATATATATATATATATATATATATATATATATATATATATCCAAGCACCATTTTTCCCATATTAGTCATTTCATCACTATCCTTCTCTCTGGTGATATCCACCCAAACCCTGGCCCCCTTTCCCCTCACAACTCAACTTCCTCTTCACATTCTCCTCACCTTCCCCTCACAAATCAACTTCCCCCTCACATTCTCCCCACACAAACAGTAAATCCCTCCACTTCACAGAGCTAAATGCTCAAACCATATGCAATAAAATTCCTAACCTCCATGCCTGGCTTCTCCACAATCAGCCAGATATCCTGTCCATCTCAGAAACCTGGCTAAAACCCCACATAAAAGACTCTGAACTAATACCACCCAACTACTGCATAATTAGAAAAGACAGAACAAACAAAAAGATGGGGGAGTCACTCTTCTCTACTCATCCTCCCTCTCAGTTACTCCCTACACCAAACTTATTCCACAATTTGCTAAAGCAGAATTAATTCCAACTCTATTTCAGATAAACAAGCATAAATTCATCTGTATAGTTACCCTTTATATCCCTCCTGGAGACAATGCTGCAATACTCAAAGACATTCTCTCTTGGTTTCCATAATCCTGGGTGATGTAAACATCAACAGGGACACAATTCAATCCACCATAAACCCTCCAAATATAAACCTCTACAACTTCTCTCAGCTCATCAATGCCACAACTAGACCTTCCAAGGAATTCTCTACTGGAAGTACCCTTGACTGGATTCTAGTTTCTCATCCTCACTATATCTCTGGTAGTGGTATTCTTCCTGACCCACTCAGTGACCATTTCCCTACCTTTGCCCACCATCTGGGCTCTTCCTTACAACTATTTCATACCTATATCTCTACCAGGTTCCTAACAAACATTAACCTCAATATATTTACAAACTTGCTTAAACAAACTGGAACCCACTAAAACGTTATCCTTAGATAATGCTGTTACCTATTTCAATACAACCTTCCTACACTTGCTAGACTCTCTGCCCCCCAAAAATAAAATGTATTAAAAGTAAATCCGTCCCTTGCTTAACTAAAGACACCTTAGGCATTATGAGACTCTGAGACAAAGCTTGGAAATGCTACCACAAAAACAAAACTATCACCACCCTTAATGAATACAAATTATTGCATAACAAAGTAAAAAAAAACATATTTCAGACTGGAATTCCTATTTTTCTACACTACAAACTAATCACAATACAAACCCCCCAAAATTCTGGGATGGAATCTCCTCCTCTATCCTTAATCCCGGTAAAAAAGAAAACCCCTGCCCTGACCCAAATGTTGCTGACATTGACCTAGCTACACTGTTCAACTCTTTCTTCATTGATTCCATAGCCAAACTAACAACCTCCTTCACTAACAATCCTACCTCAACGTCTCTACTTTCCCCTACCTCTTCCTCCTCTTGTACCTCTCCTTTCTCAGGTACCTCCACCTCCCAACCACCTCCCTTCTCCATACAACCCATCCCCATTTCTACTATAAAAACAACTTCTACAAAAGCTGAAACCAAGTTCCAATGCACCCAACCAAATTCCCTCTTCCTTCTTAAACATATTTGCAGAAGCCATAGCTCTTCCCATTTGTATCCTAATAAACTGATCAATCACAGAAGGTCATGCACCCCAACCCTGGAAAAAGGCCTTTATTATTCCACTTCACAAAGATGGGAGCAACAATAACATCCCTAATTTTCTATCAATTGCCATCCTAGACCCCATTTCCAAACTGCTAGAAAAATACATCCACCTACAACTGTAACCCTATCTCATAAATAACCACCTTCTAACTCCCACACAACATGGATTCAGGCCTGGCCACAGCATCAGTCCCACTCTCCCCTCCTTCCTAGAAACTGTTAACAAAGCTGGCAACTCCAGTCATATTTTGTCCACCCTCCTATTAGACCTATCTGAGGCCTTTGACACCATCTCTCACAACCTTCTCCTCACCAAACTCTCTAAACTAAACCTATCCCCTCCACTATCAAGTGGTTTACCAGTTTTCTATCAAATAGGCAACAAGCAGTCATATGGAAAAAAGCTACCTCCCCATTCCTCAATACTTCCACAGGAGTACCCCAGGCTTCCATTCTAGAGCACCTACTATTTAACATCTTCATAAACAACTTCTATCAGACCATCCCTAACACTAATCTCATCCAATATGCCGACAACACCACTAGAATCTGTTCTGCCAACTCCATCCCCATTTTAACAAAACTAACCCAAAGTGCCTTCTCCTTAACCGAACAATGGATGCAAAACAACCACCTAACACTCAATGCCACAAAAACTAAACATGTGATATTTACCCCTTCAAAAACCACCATCTTGGACAAAAACACTTTCACTATCACCAGCCAGAATAATACACCTATCATAATAGTATCTTATGCAAAATTACTAGGAGTCCTAATCGATGACCAGCTCAAGTTTGATATCCACCTACAAGCAAATATCAGTAAAATGCATAAGAAACTTGGCATGCTCTATCATCATAATCGGTATATCTCCACTTCCACCAAGCTAATACTCTCTATAACATACCTTATCCCATCCCTACTATATGGAGCACCACTCCTTACTAACCTACAATCCTCCCTCAAAACAAAACTCAGCTCCTGTTATAATGTTGTTGTCTTTTCCTGGTTAGGGGTTGCCACAGCGGAACTGCGGTCCGCTAATGATTGGCAGTAGATTTTTACGAACGTCAAGGTGCCAGCTCGATGTTCAACCTTCCACAAAGGCACGCCACTTACGCATGTCTTTCGAACGCCCATCCAACTGCAGGGAGGACATGCAGACTCCACACAGAAGGCACACCCTGCACTCCAGCCAAGAAAATTTCAAAATTTGCAATAGGCCACAGATCTTCTATGCACCATTGCACTGCCCTTCATACTTAATTGGCTAGAGCTACCCAACTACCTCACCTATATTCAACTTACCCAAGCACACAAACTTATCTTTAGCCCCTCTCTCTGCTCCTCCTTGCTACTACTTTTAAAATGCATATACCCAATAGATGCCTAAGATCTAACTGCCAAAATCTGATTGAACTACACAAATCTTCTTGTCTATCAGGCCAACATCTTCTGTCCTTCTCTCTCAGTCACCTGTGGAATTCTCTCCCTCCACTAATCCATACCACTAGCAACCTTTCTACCTTCAAAATCTTACTCCACTCCCACCTAACATCTCAATGGGAATGCTCCTGTTCCCATCCTGCATAAAGTCCCCCAACTTAAGCTATTTCTCAGGATCCAGTACATCTGCAAACGTCCTCCTATGGTTTGTTAACTCTAATAAGCACCTGTTGGAATTAACAGATTTTGTATATAAATATGATTGTATAAAAATTTTATTTTATTTTTTAAAGAATGCCTGCTTTTGCTGTACCATCTATTGTTATAACTTGCTTTTTAATTAACTTGCATTTGTATATTTTACTGGAGCTTTTCTTCCCAGGACTCCATTGAAAATGGGCTCCTCATGGCCCAATGGACCATCCTGGCAAACAAACTGTAAATAAATAAATAAATACATACATATGTATACACATACACATACACACACAAACACGTGTGTGTATATATATATATATATATATATATATATATATATATATATATATATATATGCGTCCCCCTCCAGAAGACTGAAGTTCCAGAAAGTCAAACTTCATTATGATCAAGACCATATGATTGACTTTCCAAAACATTTAAGATTTTTTATGGAGATTGTGGTATAGTGAGGAACAGGGGATTTACCCTTTTCCCACTGCAATGCAATCTCAGAGTTAGTATATATAATATGCAGGGGGTGTGAGGGTGCAGGGGTGCTTGCCCCCCTGCAAAATCTAAGATTTTTGTTGTTTAGTCACGTTCAGTGTTTCATACGTTCTTGACTATATGAAGTTCAGCTTTCTGGAACTATAGTCTTCTATATCCGTATACACACACACACACACACACACACACACACACACACACACACACACACACACACACACACACACACACACACATGCATGCACACGTGTGTGTGTGTGTGTGTGTGTGTGTGTGTGTGTGTGTGTGTGTGTGTGTGTGTGTGTGTGTGTGTGTGTGTGTGTGTGTGTGTGTGTGTGTGTACATATCATATTATCAATCATCTTTGCATGACAAAAAATGTACAAAAATGAAAATGTAATTGCTTTCTAGTAAAACATACACCCTAGGATTCAATAAACTCCATGTAGGAATAGTGTTATTCCTACATGGAGTGAATGGTGTTTATGTCTGCATCCCCTTCTCAGCAGCGCACCTTTCATATTAATGAAGGTGTGCTACTGAGACATATTTGGACACGAACATGGAATGAGTGCAAGGGGCATGTTGCAGTAGTGCTTACAGATCCAACATGCCCCCTGCACTGTCAAAGTGCAGTAAGGCACTTCATAAATGTTTTCAGTGTCCGCGGACACTGAAAGCAACTGACAACAGTAATAAAACAGTTTCTGTGGACACTGAACCAGGTATTAGGACTGAAATAAATGCACGGGGTGCGTTACAGGTACTGTCACACATCCCCTGCATTGCGAAAATGCCGTATGGCACTTTACAGTTGTGTCCTTGGACACACAACCATACCTGTCAACCTCTTAGTGCCCAAAATCAGGACAAAGCCAACGAAATGTGGGGGCAAAGGTCCAAAAATAGGGAAATATTTTAAGTACTGCTCTTATAAACTTAGAAATTTGATACAGTAACAGGGTTTGTTTTAACATACATTTTCTGAAGGATTAGAAGTCTGGAACTCAAATGTATGTCATTATTTAGTGACTTCAGTCCTGATATTGCTCATACAGACTTAGAAAGTGATAGAATGACAGGTAGTGCTTTACCAAATATGAATCAGCATTAGTATTAATATATGTAATTAAAGTGGTTGTATTCATTTTTTTTCTGTTATAATTGAAGTTTAAGTATAGCTGAATGGGTTTGTGAGTCACGACACTTTGCTCAGCATTTCTTAAACATCTTATAGTAGCTAAATATAAATGTATAGCTAAAATCCTTAACAGTGAGATAGCATAGTGGCAATACACGGTTCCAGTACCCAGACAGGCCCTTCATTTTTACATGGGAAAGCATTGTTAAAAATTATTTTTTTTATTTTTAAATGATGTAGTAGTTGATATTTATTAACCAGGGTAGTGTAGCTGGTCCATAATTGAAGTGTAAATGGATATATGCTGTGAAACCCCCATGTAAACACAAGTGTCCCATACAGTACAATCACACCCCAAGATAATGTCATAAAAGCACATAGGGGATGTCATGTAAAGTAAAATATATAGCTTCATAGGTTAGTACAAGGCTAACTACCCTTTTGAGACATTTTAAGCCTAGTCAATTATCCCTTGTGAAACTCAAACCCTGCGCCTTGTGTTTGTAAGGCAAACACCTAAACCATTAGGCTACTCTCCCAGTATACACTTAATAACATGTCAGTAATGAGTAATTAATGTCCAATTCAAAACTGTTTTTGACCTGAAAACTGAGCAATGCTTAGCAGTGCTCAGCTCTGCTTAGCTGGTTTCAGCAATGCTTAGAAGTCTATTCTAATCAGTATTCAGCCCAGCTGAGTTGATTTGCACACTGCTAAGCACTGCTCAGCATCTACCCCTTTAAGCACTGCTCAACTCAGCTTATCGGGTTTGCGCACTATTGAGCTGTGCTCAACATTTTCAAAATGGTCCAATGATGGCAAAGGGCAGGAATATGGCCTTATTTAAACTGGTGATTTAACATTAGTGAAAAAAGTCATCACTACCAAGTCTTGGTCCCAGGACCCTGTGCTCTACAATCACAGCAAAGTACCACTATACCATCAGACTTTGTAATGTTTGTAAATACATCATGCATTATGATCATCTAATATTAGGGAAATAACTCTGTGGAATTTGTAGTGCTGTTGCATATATATATATATATATATATATATATATATATATATATATATATATATATATATATATATAGGTTTACTATGGAAATGTCGAATGCAATAAGGTCTAATGGTCATTTGGTTGAAATATAATGTTCAAAAGTCAAAACATTGAGAGTGAATAATGTCAAAAGTCATTTAATTGAAAAACAATTAGCCCATCTCTACTATTTTGCAGTGTTTTATATATATATATATATATATATATATATATATATATATATATATATATAAGTGCAATCATACTTTTCAACCTGTTAGAGCAAGAAATCTGGACAAAGCCATTAAAGAAAAGCAGGAGAAAGGGCCAAAAATAGGAGCACTTTTTAAATATTGCACTTACAAACTTAGAAAGTTGATAGAATGACATGTTTTACATTACCATGGATTGTCATGAAGAGTATGTGGCCTGTAACTGACATGCTGACAGTTATTTACTGAGATATATCTATTTAAAATGGTCTTATGAAATAATTTTTATTGGCATTTATATGTAAAGGTTAAGTGTAGCTGAGTGGGTTGGCACAACACGGTGGTGCTCAGCAATGCTTAAATGAAAATAAAGAGGTATATATAGCAGTTTAACAACAGATCCTTACTGGTTGAATAGTTAGGACACTGGAACTTGTACATGAGGTGCAAGAGCCCTGGCCATTCAGCTTTTTACACATAATAGGGAAATGTTGTAAATGTTTTGTATTTCTTTTGTATACATTGAAATATGTTAACTGTGGTGGTCCAGCCTGACCAGAAGCCTATTTGCAATGGAGACTCAAGTATAAAAGCCCCAGTTACACACAAGTGTCCAATGCAGTACAATGACAGGAATAGATAACATAGTGAAATGCATCAGTTTAGGTGATATAATAAAATAGTGTCACTGGATGTATGACTTGAAATCCCCCATGTAAACACAAGTGTCCCAGACAGTACAGTCACACCTCAAAATAATGTAACCAAAGCACATAGGGGAACGTCATGTAAAGTAAAATATGTACACGTAATAATATGTCAGTAAGGACTAATTAATAACTCTGGAAATGAAACTGAGCAATGCTTAGCAGTGCATAGCTCTCCTTACCCAGTTTGAGCATTGCTAAGAAGTATAATTGTAAGTACCATTCAGCCCAACTAAGCAAATTTGCACACTGCTTGGTCTGGTGGACTGGCCTTGGTGATGCCATACATTATTTTGCTGATGTCATGCACAGACGTTGGGGTGAGACATTGCCATTGCTCACCTGTGCAATGTCTGCGCTTGAGCATAAGGTGGGAGTAGGGCGTCAGCCACATAGACATAGGTCAGCAACAAGATCAGCTGAGAGTCCACGTAGCTTTGCACATTCACACTTCCATAGTGGCAGTACCACCAGCAGTACCAAAGGGAGGGTGCTGTCCACACCACAACAGAACAGGCCATGGGCACATGGGCCTGGCCGGTCCCGTCAGGGACAAGGATCCAGCAGACAGCAGTCACCATCAGGGAGTAGTAATGCATCTGGCCTTGGGCCTGGTGGTGCCAGTGAGACTCCTTGCAGAACCAATTCCCGTGTCCATGGCTGGAGACGGTGAACTGTACATCCTGCCATGTATGGTCCATGGCTGTCCAACATACCCATGTGTAGGGCAACCACATGACTTGACTGTGTGCATATTAACATTCACACATCTCGATCACAGACAGTTCACCACCACACACACACACACGCACACACACACACACACACACACACACACACACACACACACACACACACACACACACACACACACACACACAGCTCCTCTGCATGGCCCAGTTGAATACCACCCCTCCAGGCACACACACACACACACACACACACACACACACACACACACACACACACACACACACACACACACACACACACATTATGTCAACCATATGGCCCAGCCTAGGCCTCATGCAAACCTACACCACACCCCGTGCATGTGATGATACCTGTGCCACATCCCCTGTTATTCATACCATCGATGCATGCAGGGACATGCTAATATGGGTCTGATGCACAGGCTGAATATAGCACAGTGTAGTGATGTAGTACTGTGTAAGATGCTATCTATTGGCAATTGTTATGGGTACACATCAAAGTGTATGGACCTTTTTAGCCATGATGCATTATTGCTGTTTGTACTGCTGATGGACTGCAGGTTCACATACTGTATTTTGTTTGTGTCCCAGGTGTCTGTGTGTCTGCAGGCTGTGGGCCTGCTGACATTACCAATGATGAGTATGGCAGAATGGAAACACAGTGACCTTTTAAAAGCCAAGGTATAGCTGTATATGTACATGTTTACCAGGTGTGTATACATGCAACAGTGTGTGAGGGACACTGAGGGCAGACAGTGTGACCTTGCATACATACCCCTTGATACAGCCAGCTAACCTTCATATATGTTACCTGGGTGTTCTGTAGTACCACAGGCTCATACATACAGAGGAGTTTACTTGAGTACTAGCACTAGGTCCCTCACAAGCCTAGCCATTACTTTACCCCAACAGATTTACCTATCTTGTGGGCATCAGGTAGTCACAGGGCCTTCACATGTCTACATATTGCACACACATAGGCAACACACAATATGTGTAACATTATCAAATGTGGACTATGGTACACAACGTATAGTAATGTGACAGTTGGCAGGACATAGCAGCCCACAGCAAGTGCAACATACAGGACATCCTCTGGTTTGCTACTATGACACCCTCATTGTGTGACATTACCTTAGCTTACAGTATTTATCATAACATTAAGGTGCTTCTGTTGTGCAATAACTGCTCTATGCTATCAGTACAGACCTGTATGACATGTTTCTTGTCCTACACTCTTGGGACTTCTTTTCACTGTTTCAGTTGTGGTCACAGGTTACACATTGCCAAACATGGACTGCAACCTGCAGGATGGTACTGACATACCTCTCAACTGTACAGATCTTCACAGAATGTCCAGATTCATGCCTCATATTTTTTGGTCCATTTTCTCATAACCTATGTTTTTCCTGGCAGATCATTGCCAGATCATTGAGGGTTGATGTCAAAAAACAATGACAGGCATTATGAGTTGCAGACTTCATGTCTTATAGACTATCTATGCTAATGCAAAGCCTGTTATTCTACCACCTTTATACGTTTGTAGGATCAGTATTTGAAAAGTGTCCATATTATGTGGCCTTTGTCACCCCATTATTTATGGCTTTGTAAACATTTCTTGCTCTAAGACCTTGTAAGGCATGGGTACAGATGGTGACCATACCTCTGACCTCTGCATATGTCTGTAGATTGTCCTGATGTCTGATACATAATTTCTGTCCATCTGTCATAAACTTGTGGTTTTCTGGTTAACATTTTGGAAAATCATGGCAGACTGACATTGCAGATTAATGACGGATATTGCCATGTAACAACACGGGAACACTTCACATAATCGAATGACTAAAATCTCGAATTTCATATGGTCGAGACCATATGATCGAGATTTTAGTAAATCGAATGTGTGTAGTGTTCAGAAATAAGACTTTATTTACCTTAATACATTACGTGCACTCAGAGGTAAGTATTTTTGTACGCTCTGTGTGTACGTAATGTTTTATTTGTTTTGCGGTGTTGGCAGGAAATGAGAAATCTCCCGTTTTGCGCTTCCGCATATAGCGCAAGATGGGAGATTTCCCATCTCTCCACTCTAGCAAGATCTTGGAGTTGGTATATTTAAGTAGGATGGGTGTGGGGGGCACAGCTCCCCACATGGGGGGTGCAGGGGGGCGAAGCCCCCTGCAAAAGTGAAGTTTGTGTTTTTTTTTTTTTTGATGGTTTCACTTCAGAAGTTTGAGTTTCCGAAACTCGAGCTTTTGGTTTCGGTTATTTGCAGTTCAAGATTTTGGCAATTCGATCTTCTGAAGTGAACCCAACAACACATACCCTTTGGAAGGTGCATTCAAATGCATGACCTGTTCTGCTATCTATCACCCATGTGTGTCACAGCAATATGTGAAGGGTGTGCTCAATATTTGCTGTTGGCCACAGTTTCTCATATGGCTGTAACCAGATGTCTTTCTGTGAGTGATTGAGAGGTATGCTGGTACATAGATATACAGACACACACACACACACACACACACACACACACACACACACACACACACACACACACACACACACACTGCTGCATGGGGACATACATTAAAACAATCATGCACACAGAGTTGACACATCTCATATTAGATGACCCACCTATCTGTTGATGTACAATACACAGTGATATGACTATTGCATGCACCGCAGTGCCTTTGTGTTAGAAAATGTGTAACTGTGCTTGTAAAGTGGATGGCATCTATAGGGGCTGCAACTAGGTTGGCAATGGGGGAGTTGACAGGGTGGTAGAGGCACACAAAATGGTATATCCATTGCATACACACAGTAAAGACAGCCACAGGGGATATGCATACACAAACACTCACACAGTTGCCAATAGATTAGTAACCCTATGTATCCACTTGTATGCATTATAGTGCTATGTACACATTACAGACACCACAGAGATTTTCTGCTGGGGACATGACTTACTACCTCTTGCAACAAGTAATCTTTGGGAACTGGTCTCATATATTGCTCTTATATACCTGGCAAGTGATAGAGTAACAGACTTTGTATCAGCATGATGTTTCAGATAGGTATGAAGTCTGATGCTGACATGTCTGTCACTACAGTAACTGTGACATTTATGGCAATGATTACTCATAAATGCTCTTTGTTAGGGGACACACACCACATATAGGTTGCAAACATCTGGATATTCCATATACATCTGTACAGATAACTCTTATGGCCTGTCTAGTTTAACATGGTGCACATAAGGCAGATGCCATTAACTGCCTCTTTAAAGTAATGCCATGGGTAGGTAGTCCACAGGCCTTAAAATGGTATAACCAACACACACAACAGCCTCAGGGGGATATGCTTCACACACAAACACCCACAGTTGTCTGTATTGAGATTAGAACCCCTACCTAGCTAATTATTTGTACTAGAGTATTACACAGTTATTGCACATGCCACAGAGCTTATAAAGCTGAAGAGTGTATACAGGTACTTCTAAGGTGAATGACATCAGCGGGCCTTGTAATGAAGGGCAATGGGAAGTGTACTGGGTGGAACAAACCCCAAAATGGTATAACCCACCCCCCCAAGGATATGGTTCACACACACACACACACACACACACACACACACACACACACACACACACACACACACACACACACACACACACACACACACACACACACACACACACACACACACACACACACACACACACACACACACACTTACATTTGGCAGGACCAAGATTAGAACCCCTACTTATCCAGTTATTTGCACTACAGTATTACACAGTTATCACACATGCCACGCAGCTTATAGGCCTGACAGCTGTCTAAAGGTACTTATAAGTTAAATTACATCAGTAGGCCTTGTAAAGTAGGAAAAGGAAAGTGTACTGGGTGGAACATGCTTGAAATGATATAACCCACCCCCCAGAGACTATGGCACACACACACTTACCAGTACTGAGTTTAAAACCCCTACATATCTAGTTAATTGTATTACAGTGTTATGCAGTTATCACATGTGCCATGGAACTTATAGGGTTGAAGAGTGCCCCAAGGTACTTCTAAGGTAAATAACATCAGCAGCCCCCTTGTAAAGTAGAGCAATGGGAAGTGTACCAGGTGGGAAAGGCCTCAAAATACATTAACCTACAAACATACACACTTACAAACACTTCTGCACTAGTAACCTCATATCAACCTATCAGCCTTTGCCAGAAATGAGATTAGAACCCCTGCCTATCTAGTTATTTGTGATATAATGTAACATAGTTATTGCAGGCACCATGGAGCTTATAGGGCTGAGAGCTGTCCAAATGTACTTCTATGGTGAATAACATTGACAGCCCTTGTAAAGTAAAGCAATGGGAAGTGTACAGGGTGGAAAAGGCCTCAAAATACATTAACCTACAAACACTTATACACATACACTTGCTAGAACTGAGATTAGAATCCCTGCATCTTTAGTTATTTGCCCTATACTGTTATGTAGTTATTGCACATGCCATGGAGCTTATAGGGCTGACGGCTGTCCAAGGGTACTTCTAAGGAGACTGACATTAGCTGGACTGCTAAAGTAGAGCACTGGGTAGTGTACTGGGTGAGAATGGCCTAAAACTCTTTAACCTTCAAACACACATATGCTTGCCAGGACTGAGATTAGAATGCCTACCTATCTAGTTATTTGTACTATATTGTTACGCAGTTATTGCACATGCCACAGAACTTATAGGGCTAAGTGTGCAAAGGTAACGGTAAGGTGAATGACATCAGCAGATCTTGTAAAGTAGGGCAATGAGAAGTGTACTGAGTGGGAAAGGCCTCATAATACTTTAACCTACAAACATACACATGTGCACACACACACACACACACACACACACACACACACACACACACACACACACACACACACACACACACACACACACACACACACACACACATATACACAAAGGAAGGTGATGTCATATTACAAACCCTACCTCAGTACTATTGCACAATGAAGCTCAGCTTCATGCTGGTACATGTGACTGGTTATAACTGGTATGCAACCGTCTACAGCAGGACATCACTCTATGCCTTTCAGAGTATCCCTGCCTATGACTCACTCTCTCTGTGTGTCTCCCTGTGTCTCTCTTTTTAGCACTGTCTGTCTCTCTCTTCCCCATGTCTATGTGTGTGTATGCTTGAATATTGTTATATGTTGCCCATATATATGTCTGTGTATCACATGCAACAGATGCAGATATGTCACATATGGGCCACCTACAGCTAGCTGAGGGTAATCCTGTCTGATGGGTGTAGGTAGAGTCAGTTAAGGTGTGCATAGCTGTCTGTATGCAAAGACATCTATGCACAATACAGTTATATAGTCTGTGAGTTTAGACATGGGCTGTAATTCTCTAAGTATAGGAGCATGGCCAGTATGGCCTTCTATAGTAAGAGTGGGACACCATTCAAGAATTAGTTGTAGTCTGATCCAGGGTTTTGTGTGCTACAGCCATACCTCTCAACCTGTTAATGCAAGGAGTCTGGACATAGCCTGCCAAAATGGAGGGGGGGGTAATGGCCCAAACATAGGGGGATACTGTAAATATTGCTCTTATTAATGTTGCTAGTGTAACAGAGTTTGTTTTAGCAGACATTGTCTAACATATATGTCGTCTGATGCTGCAATGTATTATGTCATTACTTAGTGACAGAAATTCTCAGATCATCACAGTGATTTACCTGAGATATACAGGATGTATGATGCACAGACCAAAATTATGAGCCAAACTATAGACATTCTTGCCCAATATGGCCAGTTGAGCAGTGTGACTACAGCCGATTGGCTGATGAAGCTGTGTAAACAGTCCAGCACCTCACTGATATACTGGCTGGGGATCACCTACTTGTGTGTTATTCTTCTTAACTGAAAAGTCATATCCTGGCGTAACTCATACCTCTCAACTGTACAGTTTTTGCAGAATGTCCAGATGTTTGTCTCATAATTTTGGTACATTTTTCATAAAATTGTGGTTTCATGGCAAGTTAGTGGCAAATAATTAAAGACTGCAGTTAGAAAATAGTGATAGAACATTTGAGTTTCAGCTCCATAACCTTCAGAAAATTCATGCTAATACAAAACCTGTTATTCCATCAACTTTTTAAGTTTGTGAGAGCAATATTTAAATATCATCCCTATTTTTGGGCCTTTGTCCCACTTTTATTTATGACCTTGTCCAGTTTTCTTGCTCTAAGAGGTTGAGAGGTAGGGTGTGGGCACAGAGTGCATTCTACTGAACAGAGATGTCCATTATATGTGTGGTATATTCCACATGGCACTGTGATTTCCACATATGTCAGTGGCAGAGCAGTATAGAGTGATGTGGTGAACCAGTGACAGACATTTGTTTATAGGTTGATAGGTTGATATGAGGTTACTAGGCTATTGGCCCTGATGCCCTTATAACCCTCGCAGAACAGAGTGCAGCCCATGTTAAGATATCTCAGCACACAGAGTCCCTGTACAGCAAGGACACAGGTGGAATCACAGGACTGTATTTTCTGTTTCCCATGCACTTATACAGAGAGCACTTCAAAAGAGATATTGAGGCATTCGGCTTGATGTGGACAGGGAGAGTATTCCACAGATGGGGGAGTCTGTGGGACATGTATCTGTCACACCAACAAGCCCTATTGATATCACAGTCCGGGTTGATGCTGCACCTACAGGTTGATCAAATGGGCCTCGACTTCCAGATGTGCAACAGTCCCATCAAGAAAGGGTCTGGATTGCTTTGTATGCCAGGCAGAGGTCACTTCTAAGGAGTCTGTGTGGAACTGAGTAGAGGAAGAGTGCTTTTAACCTATCTGTGTAGGGTTGGTGTTTGAGGTCCTGGAATCTCCCGGTGACAGACCTCTGTGGTCTCCCCAGCTGCTGCATGTGCTTTGTGAGAGACATGCCAAAGAGGGCGTTGTACAAAATAATTGGCCTTATAAGGATAGAATACATGGATCTTATGACCTCTTTGTCCCCAGATGAGATACATTTGTATTGGACCATCTATGAAGCTTTCTGTACAACAGATGCAACATGGTGCTCAGACTTCAGGTTGCTATTAACCTGGGTGGCCAAACACCTCACTACTGATTGTGTATGTAGGACATTGATGTTAATGTGATAACATGTGGGGACATCAGTCTCCCTGAAGGGGATGATGAGGCATCTGCAGGCATTCAGCTTGAGGCCATATTTATTGCGTCAGTCATTTGTTTTGTTGAGACCCTGTTGTAGGACATCCACATCATTTTGGGTATTGATGACTGTTCCCAGCTTGCAGTCATCTGCCAATTTGGTTAGCCATAGGCCAGTGTTTTTGACATGCACGTCAGGGAAGTATATTCCATATACAAGAGGCCCACAGACCAATCCCTGGGGTATGCCATTCATTATGGGTGCACTGCTTGACTTGGCTACCCCTATTATGATTATGTGGGTTCTATCAATGAACCAGTTTGCTACCCATCTGGTAACATATGGATTACTGCCTAGTTGACAGAGTTCATGCACTATGGCCAAGTGGGGAATAGTATGTAAGGCTTTAGCTGAGTCAAGGTGGCTGGAGTGCACCATCTTTCCATCATTCATGTCTTTGTTTGCTGTCTCAGGGAAGTCATCCAAAGTTCACTGACATACCTCCCCTTGAGAAAGGCAGACTGTGTGGGGTCAAGTATTTGGAGTTTGCCAATGTTCCTGTTAATGAGGTCCATGATAATCCATGATGATCCATAATGATAATGATAATACCTCAGACGGTTTGTGTTG
Organism: Protopterus annectens; assembly: GCF_019279795.1. NCBI lineage: Eukaryota > Metazoa > Chordata > Ceratodontiformes > Protopteridae > Protopterus > Protopterus annectens. The sequence goes on along the minus strand of NC_056733.1, from coordinate 1,417,018,684 downwards.
CTATGTCATTATGAGGCTACATGTTGGCCCTAGCTGTCAACCTGTCACAGACAGACCCATATATGACAGTCAGATACAGGTCCACACATGGGGACAGGGTGTTAATAATGCTCTGGAAAACATAGACAGCTGGGCGACCAGTTTGGTATCAGCTTGCTTTTTCTTATGGGCATGATGTCTGCTTCTTCACTGTCTGCCAGTGATGTTTTGACATGAACCTTTCTTGTTTGGCACATAGTTTGGAAAGCAAATGCAATGTGAAGACAAGTAGAAGAGATATACGAGGCATACTTGTAATCCTTCTGTGACAGCCTATCATTCCAGGGGTATGGATGGTGGCCAATGACTTGTCAGTGTTGACACAGTAAGGTGGCAGCCATTTAACACCTGGCAGTACACTGACTATAAGGTAATGCTGCCCTACTAGGCACTGTGTAAGTTACTCCGAGCTGTGTACTGTCCATATGTGTGTGTCCCTGTCTTGTCCAGCTTTCCTTCAGTGATAGATATTGACTTCTGGACAGTGTGTGCAACTCCTACCATAGGAGTAACTGCATGGAAAATAGTTGGCACAAAAAGTCTTGGCACATGGACCCTGTCATCCACAGTACTGTACCTAGGCCACTAAGCCACAACAGCCAAAAGTAAGTGCTGCCCACTTCCTGACAGTATTAACCACACATATACATATCTCATTGACCCCTGCATATTGTGGTCATGCAGCAAATTATCAAGTTGATAGGTACAGCTCTGGGAATGTGTGCTGTGCTGCTATTACCCTACAAACATACATGTTACTGCATTTCTATGGGGACACGGGTCTGTTGGGGGGGCATACCTGTCAACTATACACAATTGCACAGATTGTGTCGATGTTGGCTTTACTTTTTGGTTCCATTTAGCATAGTGTTGTGTCTGTCTTGGAGAATACTGGCATATCACTAAAGACTGCAGGTTAGAATATAATGGCAGACATTTGAGTTTCAGACTTCTTACCCTTCAGAGACTTCGTGCAACTGCAAGACCTGTTGTGATATCACTGTATAAGTCTGTAAGAGGAATATGTCATCATTGTCCCTATTTGTGGATCTTTGCCGGACATTTCTTTATGGTTTTCTACTGCTGACTTTCTGGGAGAGGCTGAAGGGTGGGTATGGGGCCCAACATTGACATCCTTGCATGTGACCTATGACCCTCCCCCAGTTTATTAGTCCCCCACATACACTGCAGTGAGTTTTGTCACCTAGGGGACTATTGCATACTCTGAGGAAGCCAGTATTGGGAGGACATTTCATGTTGTCCAAAATAGCTGTCAGTTGTCTGCTGCTATCCAGGTAGGCCACCCCCTTCCCTTGCATGCATGCAGCGATACCTTAGATATGCTACCAAAATGTACTACTCCATTCATCTGCTGTTAAGAAGAGTGACTTATATTGTGCCTGCACCAGTTGTGCGGACAGTGATTGAGGGCTGACACAGTACACAGCCTATACATGGTAAGGTGCAGGTAGTGTGATGTCTGTGGCATCCATTTTACTGTTTGTGTGAGTTGGAGAGAGTTGTCAGTCCCTGGGTCCCTAGGGTGTCAGTGTATGTGCCATGCATTGCCTCTTTGCCAAGGCCAGGGCATACTGGGCATGCCTACATCTGCCTGTAGTGTCAGGCTCAGGGGGTTCCTCCTCTGAGTCTTCCTGTGCCTGTGGAGACCTTGGCAATGGTGAGAGGCTGTGTGCCCCTTCCCTGTAATGTTCCTGTCACAGCTGTTTCCACATGATCATATTGTGTAGCATGGCACATAATATGAACATGTTTGCACATGTGGCTGGAGAGTACTGCAAGGCTCCACCAGATATATCAAGGCAGCGAAACTGTGACTTGAGCATCCCAAACACATGCTCTATAATGTTCTTAGTTTGTGCATGTGTCTCATTATGGCATTCTTCAGTGGGTGTGTGTGCATTTCTGATGGGTATCATCATCCACAGTTCCAGTGCATAGCCAGCATCCCCCACAAGATGGCCATACAGGATGTCCCCCCTGGCAAATGCCTGGTACAGCTGTGAGGCATGCCAGATGTGGGAGTCATGATAGCTGCCAGGGCTGCCAACACACACATTCATAATAATGCACTGGGCATTGCACATGACCTGGCAGTTGACAGAGTGATAGCCCTTGTGGTTGACATACACTCTACCTTCTTCAACGGGTGGTGCTTTGATGTGGACGTGAGTGCAGTCTATGGCACCCAGTACCTCTGGATAATCTGCTACATGGTGGAAGAGATGGATATTGCTGGTTCTCTTCTCAGTGGTGCTGGGGAAATAAACATGCTCACCAGCATGTGGTAGCATGGCATCCAGGAACTGGTGGAGTACCTTGAATGCAGATGCCTGTGAGACCTCCTTGATGTCCCCAGTAGGTCTTTGGAAAGTACCTGTAGGTAGTATTCTTAAGGCTACACATACCTTGATTTCAACTGGGATGGGTTCTGCTCTATAGGCTCTGGGTCTGAGGTGAGGCTGACAGAGCTTGAGGAGTTGCTGAAGTATGTCCCTGTTCACCCTGTAATGCTCTAGTATCTCCAGATCATGTAGGCCTTGGAAGGTTACTCTGGGTCTGAACACTCTTCTCCTCCTTGGCCTGGGCCAGTTGATAGCATTATGCTCATCACTGCCCTCAGTCTGTAGCTCATACAGATGTAGCAAAGCAGCAGCATCCCCTATCATTTTGTCAGTTAAAATTCCCAAGGGTGTACACCAATGGTGCAGAGTTTGTGGGAAAAAACAGACTGAAAGGTGTTTGCATACTTAATACTGATGTGCTGCAGATGCTGCATGTGTGATTGGCTGACTATGATACATTCCACCTGCCAGCTATATTACTGAAGGGTTTTAATGGGCAACTGTGAGTGGCAGAATCCGTATTAGTGATTTGTAGTTCATTTCCTTTTTTTCTATTTCCGCTGTGTTTAAACCCTGCGGTGCTCCATGCAAACTGTTTTAGCTAGTGTAAAGATTGCTGAGCAGAAAAGGCCCTCCCCTGGACATGAACACGCTCATCATTTCTTGAACCAGCTAAGCACAGCTAAGCAGTCTCAGACGCACTTTCTTGCTTAGCTGTGCTTAGCTGAGTGCAAATAGAAGCCATGGAGCTCCAATGTGCTTACACCAAGCATGACACAATTCCTTTTCATGTCAGGTGCTTCCCCTGCTTACACCACCACATTATAGCTCCTACATGGTTAGGTACCCCCAGACACAGTCTCCCATTTTGCTATTCAATAAATGTAGCTCATTTACATACCCCTACTGGCTTATACCCTAGTTATACCACTACACCGGAGCCTATGTCCTTAGCAACCACTGTTACCTGCTATTGTTATGAGTCTGCATGCTGCTCACTATAACGACAAAATTACTTTCACATTTAATTGACGTTTTACTGATTTTTTTTTTAAATTTTCTGCACTATCACATTTGCATGCCACTGTGCTCCTCTTAAACGTCTGAAATCAGCCAACAAAAAAATTTTGATTTTTGCAATTTTAAAACACTTTGGCATGCCAATGGCCAACATGCTTTGATTTGAGCTGTGATGCCCCCATTTTGATTTTTACAGAAATGTACATGGTTACTAACTGCATACATTTCTGCTGTGGACACGGCTCCAACACAGATGCCTGTCTGCTTGCTGGATCACAAATTCACCTCATTTGCATTGTTTTCACCAGCAAATGAGGTGATTTGCATTATTCCATCGCATCCATGCCAGAATAGTGCTGGGAGGCTTGTGCACGCCCCCAGCCTTGTTTATTGGATCACATAGGCTCCGAACTCAGTGTTCTAGCAATGCCACTATGCTTACATGGAGATTAGTTCCATGTAAGCTTTATTAAACACCAGGGACATTATTTTAAATTATAAAGTATTTTCATGATAATCATGAAGTTGTTTTTTCTACAGAACTACAGCATACTTGTAAAAATGAATCTGTTTCCAAGCAATAAGTCTTACATTAGCAGAGTGCCACAAATTGACTAGAGTTTCTGTTACTACTAATCAGAGATATAAAAGGAACCTCTGAATTCTGAAGTTTAACAAAAAATTAAAAGATTTGAACTCTTGAAAGGAATAATATGTGTAAACATGACTACAATATCGATATTTTTGAGTGTCCCCTTATTTCACAATATCCCTGAGAATGTTTTGCAAGCACTGGTACTCTTCTAATTTTAAACTGCAAGTTTTTGAGACTTCACTCAGTCTATACCTTGCCTGTGAACTTTACTTTAGGCACATTGGACTGAGAGATCATTTCTGGAATCTAATGCTTGTGAGTTTTCTGCAGTTGATTCAGGGTTTTAAAATTTAGAGGACAATTGAGTTAACTTTAGCTAGTGGTAGTAATAGTATTAATTGGACCAATATCTGATAGTTAGTGTTTTCTTTTTCCTAAATGCCTTCTCTTTCTTCCAATCTTTTATTTTGAATTTTGATTTTCAGCTGTTTATCTCTCTATATTTACTAAAGAGTCGATCCCTGTTGTTCAACTGTAAAAGCTTGTGGATGGAGATTTATTTATTAGTGTAAGAGTGCATGCATTACTGATGACTTGTTAACTCTTGACATTTTCTTTTCAAGTAAAACAGATTTAGCCATAGCTACCATACCATAGTATTACAATCATTTTTTTTAAGGGTAAACAGCATCTGTGCACCTGCTTGGTCACTTGATAGCAGTAAATTACAAAACAGGGAAAATGGGGCTGTAGAACTAGAAAGGTTTCACACATTCTTCCTGAAAAATATTATGTGTATGTGCCTGTGAATGCTAAGTAGACTTTGCCTAATCACAGTAACTTTTGATAAGGGAGTACTGAAAGGAATGGTCTGACAGTTTAGCTTGGACAGTTAAAACTACAAGTTACTAACAAGCAACATCCTGTAGTACTAGGCTTGATACCCTAAATGTTCATTTGCAAATTGTGTGACTCTGGGGAACACATTTAACCTAATATATAAAGAAAAATATTGCAGACCAGTGATATAAAACTCCAGGCGGACTAAAACAATATCACAAACCAGGACATGACATCTCAGTAACTCGGTAACTGATTTTTTTCAAAGTGGTCCCATCCTGGTTTGTGATATTGGTTTTAGTTAATTTAACTTAATAGAACTCCTGGATCCAGGATTGGCTTTAGGTGAAATGGAACCCTAGGTGAAATGCTCCATGGTGTCCCTGATGCCCCTGTTCCCCTCCAAACGATCTTCCCCCAATACGAATAGATGGGTGCAACAATAGTAATCATCCCCTCCCCACAGCATCTGGGTTATCTTTTACTTGCTTTTCTCACATTTTTTCTTATTTTTTACTCTCTCTCTCTCTCTCTTGTACAGTCTTTCAACCCATCCTAAATGAATCAGACCACATTCTAGTAACTGTGGTGGAAATAATTGAGTTAAACTGAGGGTCTGGGGGCAGCAAGAGCCTGAGAAGACATGTGGTTCTATATTGCTTTAGGTTCATTATAGATATTTTGAAGTAATCTTTTCAATCCATGATGCCCTGAACAAAAATCATAACTCAGGAATGAAATTCAGTCTTACTCTTAGATTTTGCTTGTTCCTGCATCATTTCAATAATTTGTTTATCTACTTATTTTATTGTCTTTGGTTTACCAGGAAAGTCCAACTGGGCACAGGTCCCATTTTTAATGGAGGCCCAGGGTGAAAAAGCTCCACATAAAATACATATTTACAATGAACCACAATAAAATTAAATATTTTAAGCATTACATTGTAGGTAATATTGAGGGAAATAGTTAAGACATTTATCGCATACACTAGAAGTTGCATTATTTTACATAACTGAAAGACATGTTAACATGTAATAGCTGGAGATACAAGAGCAATGATAATGCATAGAGGTTTAATATACGTATATTGACATTAATGAGGTATGATGTCTCTACAGCTAGAACAGAAAATAGAGGAGGAGGAGGAAGGGTATAAGCAAAAATAATCTAGAAAACATAAGTAGAAATAGTTCTGATAGTGGAGAGCTTGACATAACAGTAGATAGGTAAGATGATAAGGTGGGTAAGGAGGGGTATTAGTAGGAGAGTATTATGGATACTGGGTAGTTAGCGGAGCAGTAGTGTGGATGAAAGAGAAAGAGACCAGGAATAAGAAAGGTGAAAGAGTCATGGTGGTTGATAGAGAGATTGGCAGTGGAAGTGAAACAGAAAGAAAGGTGGATGTAGTCAGTATGTGAGCATGAGCATACCCATGCGGGAGGTCGATGAGGGTGGGCGGAATGGAGTTCCAGTGCTTAGCAATATAGGTTGAGTATAGTGAGTTGTCTGTACTGTTATGAGACTTGATCATGGTCAGAAGACTTTGGCTCTGTGAGTGGAAATTTCTAGGATGGAAGTTGTGTTTAAGGATGTTTTGTAGTGATAGGCACACGTTGGGTTTGTGTATTATTTTGAGGACACTAAGCAGTTGGGAGTAGGTAAGGTAATTAAGTAGTCTGACCTGTTGAGAAAGGTTTGGCAAATTGATTGAAAAATGAGCTATTTTGCTGTAGCAAGCCTCTACTTTATTTTTAAGGTGGAGTGAAGGTTTTTCAGGATGACAGCTGCATAAAGAAGTAATGGGAGAAGATAAGATGTTGCTAAAGCATTCCTAGAGTAGACAGTGAGAAATGGGGTTGTTTCTGTAGAGGAAGCCCAACTTTTGGTGAGTTTTCTTGATGGCATGAGTGATGTGTTTATCATATTTTAAGTTGTCATCAATTAAGACACCAAGAAGCTTTGTGCTGGAAATTGTTTCAGTTGAGGTATTATTTGCTGACGTTATGTTGAAGGGTTGTTTCTGTGCTGAGATTTGAGTACAAATAAAACCTGTTTTTTTCTTTTCTTAGCATTTAAATTTAGTTGGTAGTCATCTAGCCAGGGCTGAACTGAGGAAAAGTAGTCCTGGGTCATCTCGTGGAGTAGCAAATGAATTGGTGCAGAGCATATTAGCATGGTATTGTCTACATATTGTACTATGGAGGCTTCTTTGGTAGGTTTGTGAAGATTATTATTGAATATGTTGAATAAAAAAGGGCCTAGACTCGATCCGTGAGGAATGCCATCAGAGACAGACAGAAAGGGAGAGAGCTCATTTCCAGTTTACAGCCTGGGGTCTGTTGATGAGATGGCTGTGGAGCATAACAACCCCCATGCAAGTACGGTAAGGTGCCAGGCTCAAAGAAACAAAAGTTCAACTGCAAAGGCCAGAACGCAATACAGTTGCTTGTTCAAATCAAAATTTAATCAAGCACCAAAGGTTCCATCCAAATAGGAAGCACTTAAAAAATTATTTTAGCTTTTTATGTAGGGCAGACATCACGCCCATTTAAATTAAAAATATCTGGGCTATCGATCATCCACACTCACCTGGGAATTTACTCTCTTACATATCATACCAAATAATATCTCTAAAACTCAAGCAATTACTATGATTAATCTTTTACTCCTAATAAAACTCTATATAGCAACCAATTGGCTTAACCTAACTAACATCTCCTGGGAGAATTTTAGATTAATGGCAACCAAGCATCTCTTAGCCCAAAAGATTTTAATTGACAAGTGGAATAAAAATCAAATACAGGAAATTATGGGAACAAAACTTTAATATTATTCTGGCCTAGCCCATTACAAATATAGCAAAATTAACTACATATAAAAGGTTCCATATTAACCTATATCTATAGCCCACAAAACTTTTCTTACTTTTCTTCTCCCTCCTTTTTATAATGTATATTTTTAATCACAATAGCTCTCACTGAACTATAACAATTTCTATCTTGAGTATTGAAAGCATCTATGTATATAGTGTAAATAGTATTGTTTGATTGTTTTACTTACGACTGTACTGCCAATAATGTAGAATAACTTCTTTTTCTGAAGTGGTGTTACCTCTACTTATTATACTATGTTTGTTACCTTATATCAATTATAATAATAAATAAAGAATTTTTGGAAAAAAAATAAGAATATCTGAGCATTTAAGTGATATTAGATGTATTGGAAGTACCAATGCCCTATATAAACATAGTCTAAAACATCCCACTGCCATATTTTCTTTTACCATTATTGATAGAATGCAAAAGCAATATACACAGCAGGAGGGTTTGTATTCCCTTTTAAATTGTAAGGAATGCATGTGGATAATTAAATTAGGGGCTTTGTTTCCCCCTGATGTAAATGAGCAATTATAATCAACCAATGAAATCATTGTGACAATTTGTATTTTTTATTTAAATGTTTGTTTCTTGGGAGCACATTTAGTTAGCACTGATAAAGGCTATAAGTTGAGACCATTATGCTTTTTTCGCATATTTGGTGTTTTTAAATAATTTTTAACTGTTTCCTATTTGGATGGAACCTTTGGTGCTTGATTAAATTTTGATTTGAACAAGCGACCATATTGTGTGCTGGCCTTTGCAGTTGAACTATAGCTGTGGAACCAGCTAAGTGATGAATGGGAGAGTACTAGGGAGAACAGTTCATGGAGCAGGCATGGGGTGAAACTGTGTTTTTGACAGGTCTATGAAGAGGGAGGATACCAGCTTGCCAGTGTTTCTATTAGGGTTTATGATTTCAGTAAAACTGAGCAGACCAGCAGTGGTATGTTTGAGTGCTGGAGAGGAGATTATTATTGTGAAGATGGGAAAGGACTCTGGAATTAATGCATGTTTCTAATATTTTGGAGAGCGGCAGTAGAGTGGCTATAGGTCAGTAATTGGAGAAGCCAGTGGATGTTCCCCTTTTATGTAGTGGTATGATGTGGGATTTTTTCCAGGTGGCAGGGATGTGGCCTTCTGTAACTCATCAGTTTATGAGTATAGATGCAGGGTATGCAATAGCATCTGCAGTAATTCTGAGATATTCTGGTGGCAGGTTGTCAGCAGTTGGTGTGGATTTTTTATTTTTTTTTAGTTTTTGGGAGGTGTTTTTTGATAGAAGAGATAGATACTGGTTGGAGGAAGAAAGGATTTTGGTGGTGATTAGTACTGTTTGGAATGAGGGGCTGGTGGGTGGTTTGTTGTTAAGTAGGGAGAGGACAGAATGTATTAAATTTGTACTGAACTGGGTAGCTATAGGGACTGAGTTGGTGGTGGTTAGTGAAAGAATCATAGTTTGGCTTGTGTGTAATAGTCTTTTGATTTAGTTCCAGAAAAGCTTAGGCTTTTGTTGGTGGCTGACTTGAAACTTGAAAAAGTATTTAATTTAGTCTGATCTATTTTTTTTTTGTAGAAAAAGGTTCCTAAGCTGTCCAAAATATTGCCATTTTTGTGGTGTTTTATCAATAGACCATGTTTTCCATGCTGTATCTTTCTAACATGATTTGTCTGGTTTCTCTTGACAGCCATGGTACTGGGCTGGATTTCATTTGTTTTGATCTGATGGCAGCTAATTGATTTAGTATGTTAAGGAATGTGTTGTTAAAGTGAGTTACAACATCCTCTAGGGGTAAGTATTTTAGTATATCCCAGTTGTATTTGTTGAGGTAGCTAATAAAGGTGTCATTATTGAAGGAGGAGAGTGCACACACATTATTATAGATTATGTGTTTATGTGTATGATTAGATTGTCTCATAGCAAAGGTCATCTGATAGTCACTGATGGCACAGAGTAGGAAGCCAGTAATGTTCATTTTGTTAGGGGTCGTGGTGAGGATCTAGTCTAAAGTAAATTCCCTATTACTCCATTTGTCTATTCAAGTAGCAGTACCAATAATTTTGGTAGAATCAATGAGATTTATTGAGAGTGTGTCAAGAGTTGATAAGGAGGCAGTCTAGATTAATGTCACCTATGATTATGTTTTTTGTTGATATTATGAGATATCTAATATAAGATTTTATTTAGTAATGGAATGTTGTTTTAGGAAAGATGTAGTTAGCAGTGATGCATATGCTCTTATGTTTCTTGATTTGCAAGAGAGAGGTAATTATTTCATCACTGGAAAAGATGGGGTGGGTGAGGGCGTAAGAAGTGATTTTAATGTGTTTTTTTTATATATATATATCACAATCACACCATCAACTTTTTTATGCTGTCTGTAATTTCAAATGATGTTGTAGTCTGGGGTAGAATTGCCTGGTCTTTAGTACCTAGTTTTAGCCAGCTTTTTGCTGCTGTGAGTATGTCAGGGTTGTATGAGGCTATATAGGCATGTAACTGTGGTAGATTATTATAGACGCTCCTAAGATTTAAATTCCCCAAAAGTAGACTATTACCTTTGTTGACTGGGAAAGGAACACTAGGGGTAGCTGAGGTGGCAGGGTTGTAAGTGTGTAGACAGGGTCCAAGATTAAGACGCATATTACCATCAAGAGCAAGCTTAGATGGGAATTGTTTGCATTGAAATACATTTTTATATTCAATTTATACTTAATTTTCACCTTTAAATTATCTTTGTAGTGTGTGTTCTTCTTTGGTGTATTTGTAATTAAAGTAAGTTTAAGATGTGATAGAGTATAGGCTGAGGGCTGTAGCAGGGTGAGAGAGGGATAATTCTGAATTATTGTATAGTGTTCTGGAGGTAACAGTAAGGTTGGGTAACAATGGAGTGCATTAAGATGTGGTATGGGCAAGAGCAGATAGTAGAACTGGAAATATTAAGTGAAAGGGCAGCATAATGTAGTTACAGTAGAGAAATGTAGGTTTGAAGAATTTAATAAGGAGTCATCAAAAGAATAAATTAAGGTATTGCTGTTCAATACATGTGGGTAAATAGAATAGTAGAGGGAGGAGAAAAAGTTGAATGAAGAGGGAAGGACCAAAAGAAAAGTGATGTGATATAACTTAGATATTACTATTATTTTTATATTTATTATACTTATTATTATTTATAGGTAATAAATTCTAACTGAACAAGACTGCACTGTAATAAATGTGAAAGAAATAACTGAATTAAACTGGGTTGTCTGTGGGCTGCTAGGCCTCGAGAAGCCGTAGAGTTACAGCTGCTTTGAGGTATATTTTAGAGCTTTTGTCCAATACTTTGATCCAATGATAGCCTGAACAAAAATCATGAGCAAATAAAGAAATTCACTTTTACTTTCTTTTTTTTTTCAAGGATGAAACAAGGTATATCTGAGACTTAACAATATCAGTTCACAGTAAACTGAGGAGACAAATACTGCAAGGATATATAAATCATATATGGGAATAGTGCCTGTCTCAATACTCCCTCCAAAGATAAAAGATAGTCACCTTCTGTGCATCTTGCTGGCACTAAATAGCGATGAAAGTGAAGATACAAATGACTACAGTTGCAGATTTCAAACTGCTCCTACATAATAACATATTTCAACTTGTTACTGTCAGATGCATATAACAGCATAAACCTTCTAAAAATTCAAAAAACAAAAAACAAACTGGTGAAAAAACCACCCTTGCAGGCCCAGCGCCTTTAAAACAAGCTTTTCATTGGCGCTCTGCACCAACTTCCTCAGAAAAACAAACTGCACCACACATTTGTCTCACTATAAATACATCACTTGTTTTTAAGCTTAATAAAATTTCAATTTGTTTTTTTCGTTTATTGGCGTTCTTGTTTACAACATAACCTGTGGATTATAAAGAACTTTGCACACATCTGTCTGAATCCAGGAGTTTAAAGGCGCTGGGCCTGCAAGGGTGTTTTTTTTCACCAGCATATAACAGCATGCCGCCTTACTCCTACCCATAACATATAGTCACCACTATAGATGTTTGATGTTTGATTGTGATGAACATGAAAAAGAAATAACAATCATAGTAATGAACATCAGATTGCTGCTCTTAAACAGTACACTTTTCACTGACAAGCAGTGGTTTGTGAAGAAAGTTAAAGAAATAATAAGTATACTATCACCAGTCCCTATGCAAGGTATAATGACTTTATATGCATACCACAACGATTTATGAGGAAAGTTAAAGAAATAATAAGTATACTATCACCAGTCCCTATGCAAGGTATAATGACTTTATATGCATACCACAAAGATTTATGAGGAAAGTTAAAGAAATAATAAGTATACTATCACCAGTCCCTATACAAGGTATAATGACTTTACATGCATACCACAAAGATTTATGAGGAAAGTTAAAGAAATAATAAGTATACTATCACCAGTCCCTATGCAAGGTATAATGACTTTATATGCATACCACAAAGATTTATGAGGAAAGTTAAAGAAATAATGACCACAGTGTCCCAGGCCCCACATCTCTGAGATTTGTGAGGAAAATTAGAAAAGTAATTACTATACCATCCCAAGCCCACCATAAAAGATACAGCAACCTTATGCTGATACCTCTGAGTAGGGTTGATTTTAGATCAGGACATACTGCAGAGGTTACTCCCAAGCCTGTACCAAAATCCACTTATATAGCCTAGGGTGTGGATCTTCTGTGATGCATTTCTTGCCTTATTTTTGAAAGGTGAATGTTTAATTGTTTTTTAACTGTTACCCTGGAGAGTTATGCATATATGTGTCCCTCAGTATTAAGTGTATTCACAGATAAAAAGAGGTGGTATTGTTTACACATACACACACACACACACACACACACACACACACACACACACACACACACACACACACACACACATGCTGCACTCTTGCCTACAGGCAAATTGGAGGAATGCCAGTTTACCTATGACATGTCTTTGGGGTGTTGGAGGAAACCAGTGTAGATAGATAAATAGACATGGAGGCAGAGACAGCATGTGGATTCCCCACATAGGAAGCCACCTCCAAGAACTCACATGAGCCAAGTCATATGAGATGGCAATGCTAATCATTGCATGACTATGCAAACAAGCAGCTGATTTCACAGACATCCTGTTCCTGACAGTCTGCCAAAGATAGCCACTCATCATGTGCAATGCTGATGTTTATGATAGAAAGAGAAAGAAATTATGGCCAGCTGTTAATTTTAAAAACATTGTAACCTCTTTCCCAGATATGCACAAAGGCTTAAGCCATAGTAGTACTAGCCTTACACTGATTTCATTAAATGCAATACACAATGTACCACTACTTCTGTTAAACCAGAATAGTGACTATTATTTAACAGTGACCAAACAATAGCTGGGATAAGTCTACAGATGGACTACATACTCATCAATTACCAGCCCTTTGCCACTTGTGTATACCTCAGATGTCTGACTGAGTGAAAAAATAGTCTCAATAATGTAGTGCAAAGTTTGTTTCACACAAACACATGTTGTGCATAGTAAATAAGTTCATCTGACTTCACTAATAAATAAACAAATAAATAAACATAACTAGTCCTGTCTGCAAAGCCAGATTAGTGACTGTTTATGCTAAGCAAATGATAAGAGTGCCAATTACTTTCACCCACAGACAGCCCTCCTATTCCATGTATACTTCAGATGTTTGATAGTGATAGAAATGATGGACATGCAACGTATTTCAACTTCGATCCACACAAAGAGTAACCCTACATTAAAGTATTTCAAGTTGCTTTCCCCAAGTCAATTACTCATGCAAAGCCAGAATAACAAGCAAATAACAACAGACAGTCATTTTCTTCACATGGAGCCCCACCAATTAGGATTAATTTCAACTTAGATGACCAAACTTATAAAAAAGCCGATGTAAGTACAATCACAAAGAACAAGCACAATATAACAAACAAACAACCAGTATCCAAAAAAAAAGAGTTTTATTTTCTCTAACTTCTCGGCTTAACAACCTTCAAGGACTCCTTGAAGGCTGTTAAGCCAAGAAGTTAGAGAAAATAAAACTCTTTTTTTTTTT
>NC_056733.1:1416894855-1417002355 GCF_019279795.1 Protopterus annectens | reverse complement strand
GTGACAATATCCCTTCATGACTAATATCCAAAGACTCCAATAGAAAGTTCTTATAATTCCAGCTTACCTTAAGTAAGTCAAAATTCATACTTCAAACTAATAGCCTGTGCTAGATCTCTCTGTATGATCCCAGAAGATCATGGACAATCAGAGCCATAACTGGCGCATCTGGCATCCAATGCCGCTGCCCGATATGATACCTCCAGCTCTAAGATGTGGAGCAAAAAAAGAAAAGAAAAAAGAAAAAGACCCATTCTCTGTTTTTGTAAGGAATGCACTCCTCAACTGTTACATTTAGGAGCAAACAAACAAATAGCTTGTCTACTTTTAAAATGTGTCTTGCTACAACTTAAGTCACAACTGAAGTACTGGAGCAAGTGCTTCAGTCCTAACAGCAGAATAAGCAAAAGGAACACAGTATCAGAATTCATTTGTATAGTGCCAGTCAGAAATGCTGCTACAAAATGAGTGCTGGTATTACACTACTGACTGATTAGCATCTACCGATCATGGCCACTAGCATTTGTGCCTGAGGTGACTGTCTCCTTCTCTTTACTATAGCTATGCCTCTACACACAATTTCTGGCATTCCTCTACAGTCAAGTAATGTCACTATTTGTCTTCCTTCAAACATCACTTGGATGACTGGATTGGTACCTTCAAATTTATACCAGGACATACTGGCTTCACCCTCCTTGAAAAGGAAGGTAAACCTGTGTGTGGTTATTTGGCAAGGTGCATATTGCCACTGAACTAATTGCCTTGCATATCTTTTAATCCTATGACCATGCTTATCAAATGTTCTTTGACACTGAAACATCTCAGTTGACAGGTTCCATAGTCCTTGATTTAAAGAAATTATTTAAAACTATTGATCACATCTTGTTATTAGATAAACTATTCAAATCTGTTTCTTCTACCTATGTTGTACAATGGATTCAAGATCACCTAGCAAAAAGAACATTTACAGTTAGTAATAATATTTCCTCAAAGTCAGGAGCTTTTAATAAAGTAGTTCCCCAAGGCTGTATACTTAGATCTCTATTTTTTTCAGTTTATATTAGTTCTTTACTCTGGCATGTCCCACAAATAGACTGAATGCTGACAAAGTGTTATGATTAAGAATAAAAACTCTTACTATTAATTGGCTGCTGACCGGCAAAAAAGATTTCTCTTTCATATAAAAATGTTTCAGTAATGAGAAAATAACAACACACACACACACGCACGCACGCGCACACACGCACATATAATTTACTGTAATGGGCTTTAGTGCATCCAAAATAGCTAGGATACCAACTCTAACTTTCACAAATCCTTCAGGTGCCCCAGTACATTTCACAAGACAACAAACATATTCGGGTATAATTCATGGTCTCCTTTCAGCAACATACTGAACTTCAGACATCAAAGTTATTAAACCAGCTTGAAGAGTCATATAAAATCTCTCATATTCCTTTTACTGAAGCCGATGAAACAATAAAAATGAATGTATTGCTACCAAAGTTGAAATAAGCACTGACAAATATTTGTCTATCTATGCACAATTCTGCCCTCTTGCAGGATGCAGAAAACAAAATTCTTACTTTTGTCTGCCTGCCCAATTATATAACATGTCAATGTTGCATCATTCAAAAAGCAAAATGGTTTCTTGTTACTGCTAGAGCCAGTTATCTTTTAAACACTTTTACAGGGATTAAGAAACATGCCTACTGCAATCACGCTAAGGCTACCATGGATATGCTTTGCATAGTGGTGCATCCCAAAGGTAATTCAAAATTAACTAGCCAAGATAAAATATAAAAATGAAGGATAGTGACAGCGGAAGAGAAGCAAAAGAGAAGGCATTAGTATTATTAATATGACATATAACCTCTCAGATTGCTATGCAGACTTCTACTGCAGGAGCAGTACATATACAATTAGTACACTTCGGATACTTCTGTCAACATGCATTACCCCAAATGTTTATAGTAGGATATATAAGCAGGTATGCAATGTCACAGTTGCCACTGCCATGATCGTGCCTGAAAGTGTGGATGATACAGTGGTGGCACAGTACTGTTCAAAGACAGATATCATGGCTGATGTGTGGACTGCTGAGTCTGTGGACCTCCTGAAAAGACTGTACAGTGAAGAGGTATGCAGCAGCCCATGTAACAGGGCTGTAGCTAGACAAGCAGGTGTACATCAAGGGAAAGTATGATCAAATGTGATATATGTTGGAGTGATGCATGGGTGACATGATGCCAATGGGCACATATGCAGTGTTAGATACCAATGAACAGAATTTCAGAATTCATTATGTGAATTGTAACATGCATCTGTATCTTTGAAATGGATTATATAAGTTTTCCTAACTGCAGTTATGAGTCTGGTTGACACAGGATGATTTTACAAAGGACTCAAGACATCTTTGAGTATATGAATAAATGTTCTGTATGAATTCTGGTATATCAAGGAAAATGGCAACGATACAGGTTTTTAGCAGATTAGGCGGATGGTCTGTACTGGTAAGTAAATTAGTATAAACATAAGCTCAGTGGCACGGAACAAAGCATTTTTTTCTACTTGCAAGAAACTTAAATGTCATAATGTCACATGCCTGGTAACAAGAATAAATGATAAGAACTCTAGGACAGTCTTTAGTTATTAAGGGCTAGCAAGACTTATTACAGTGATTTCTGATTTGTTTTATGATGTAAATATTCTAAATATCTCATAAGCTAGGCTGGACTCGTGCAAGCAGTATAATGCACTGCATTCTTGCTTTTCATTTTTTTTTTAATAACTTTATTTTTGGTAGCATTTGTACATTGAGGTTGCAGATGATTACAATAAATGTTTACCCTTCAGTTCAGATGACAATTAGACGGGCAACAGTTTTCTGTTATAAGCATACAGATACAGACATTTTGCTCTAAGACCAATCACCATCATAATGTAGTTCCATATTTTACTCCTATTGTGCCAATTTAACCCTTTTACTTAGTGTTTGTCCATTAGTTTTTCTCTGGTGGTAATCTAGATGTGTTCCTGCTTCCTCCTGTAACCCCAAGCCTGTTCCATGATTCCATCTTCTTTTAGTTTTACTAGTCTTTTGCCTGCTAGCTCCCTGTTTCTTCATTTTTTTTCATCAATCACCATTTCTGCTTTGGGTTTATCTTTCCTTTTCCATTTTTTTTTTTTTTTTTTTTTGTTGGTAATTGCCTTTTTTGGCTACAATCATTAATAAGGTAAATATGTGGGTAGTCTTAAATTTACATTCTATTCTAAAAGCATGAGTACCTTCTTCAGCTGAATTTCATGTCCCTAAATCTGAATCAAAATTTCTGTTATACTAAAATCTGTTATACTTTCTTTAAAGTTTCTCAGTTTGTGACATGACAAAAAAGTGTTTTGTTTTTTTTTTAAATGAGACTGTAGCATCTGGTCTCCTACTAGTTATGTAGTATAATAAACAGATTTGCATGGTAAAAAATCTTATGGATAATAAAATCATGGACTTCAGCTGAAGCAGAAATAATTCATTCTCATTGATGTTTTGAAAATATCTATCACCCATCACCGAACATAGGCCCCCAACATAATCTTCCCCCATATGCTATACTTTACCCCAAATCATGCCCAGGACAGTCATCAAAATATGTTCATCCCCCCCATAACACCCTCTGAAAACTATACTGAGTTGGGCGGTCATGGATGTAGCAAATACTCTGCATGTCAATGACTGAGAGATACCCTGATGTAGGACAGATGCATTCCTTTTAATAGGAATACATTCCTGTATAGCCAATGGCCATATCATGTGTTCTGCTTGTTGGCGTGTGCAAAGCAGAATGCTTTTAATGATAAATGTTTTGTTTTGCTTTTTAACAAATGGAATATCATATAGCCAGCACCATCACATAGACAAATAAAGCCCTAGCTACGCCTTTTCATTAGCAGCTCAGGTGTCTGAGGCATGCCCAATCCAAAGGAGGAGGATGCTCATCTAAGCATGCCCTAAGGACAGGCACATTCCATAGAGGGGAGGAGCCTCCTGATGTAAGAAGGTGAGTACAGGGGCAGGGACCGAAATCTAGAAGTAGGTCATAAATAAACAAAAAACTAATCTGGTAGAGGCAGTGATGACAAGATCCCATAGCACTGGCCCTAGCTCAAAATCAGAGTCAGTCCAGGAGTAAGATGAGGGGCTGGTAGACCCAGTGATGGATGGGATACTGAGAAACATGCTTTAAGAATTATGGAAGGAGCCAAAAAAAAAAAAAGCATGTCATATCATGATGCACTTATATCTATAAAATCTATGGCACCAGTTAATTCTAAGATTACAAAATAGATCCAAAGACACATAACTTGCCCTGATAAATATGAAAATTCTTGCAATGTTAATGTATAAGCTACAGCACTGTAACATAATAAAACTTCTATAGATGCACACTCTGGCTTGATTCACATATATCCAGCACTACTATAGAATACTACTTAACGTGTCAAGAAAGCATACCTCCCCTTTAACTAGAGAACTGCCCCACTCTCCACTTCAGCAGAAAGTAGTTGTCCACAATCACCACCTGAGAAACAAAACAAACAAAAAATAATTACTCTTTAATCAAATGTCCAGTAACACAAGACAAATAACAAGACAATGGAAAGACTTCAGTACTTACAATGCACCTTTAAGGCCCTTGCTCTGACTTCTTCTTCCCACTGGCATAGAAAGTCAGGATGGCACCTCTGGAAGCCACTGGGAATGATACTGGCACTGCTCTCCAGAATGGGCCATGCTAGTGCCATCAGGCATTTCTCTGGCAAGACTCTGACAGCCAACAACTTTTTACCACTTTTTACTGGTGACCCTTATAACAGTCTCCAATCAGTTGTCCCCAGTGATCCTTATACAGGAGAAAAAGAAAGATTGTGTTTTCCTTACTGCACTACCTGGGAGCCCTGCCAATATCCATGCATGGTCATTCACCAGTTTACATTGCAAAGAGCTATGGTAGCCTTCTCATGGTCTTACACTTTGATGGGCTCACAGCCCATGACATGCAACATCAGGCAGTTAGTTTGGCCAGCCAGTGTGCCACCATTGCTTAGTGCAGAAAGACAGGGCATGACATGATTGTGTTAGAATGTGAGCACTGACACAGAACAAGTGTGCAAGATTCATAGTGCCTAAATGTGATATCAGTTTTGCCTTTAGTGCCGTTATTGGCTAGAGAAATAACATTTATTTCTACACATCACTGGAGGGGTCACTGATCAACCCATGCATGATACCTGACAAAGCCCCTTCACTCAACATTGACTATTGTCTAATGAGAAAAAGGTGCAGTTCAGGAACATTCATTCATTTGTGTCTCATTAGCATAAGGGCCATGCTAGAAGCTTCAGATGTGCACAATATAAAGTCCCATGTCCAACATGGATCTCGTCAAACTAGTGAATATTGTTTCAGAGCAACAAGGCAAGTATTCTTGGGAACTTCTGAGAATGATTTCTAAAAGGATCAGCAGTTTCTGAAAGGCACTTATGTGGAAAATGGTATAGTTATCATTTGTTACTCTTGTATTTTTGTGGTGCTTCATAATATCCTTGATGCACTTCTATTGTAATATTGGTTTATGTTACTATTTTCAGGGACAGTAATGATGCCTTTCTGCTGGAGAGTGTTAGTTGACTGAGGATCTTCTGCCATTCCCCCTGCAGCACCATTATTTATATGTGCTAACCCTAACCTTAACTCCAAACTGAACCCTAACACTAATGCCTATCCCTGTCCTATATAGGATCATAGGATCATAAGAAGTTGCCAGGCTATTGGCCCTGAGGCCAAGAATTTAGCCCATGTTCTGACAAGTCAGCACCGGACACCCCTATCCAGCAGGGACACAGATGGAATCCCAGGGGTGTATTTTCTGTTCCACATCCAGTTATCTGGGTTGCACTTTAAAAGGGTTAATGAGGTACTCTGCTTGACATGGAGAGGGAATCTATTCCACAGAAGGGGAAGTCTCTGTGACACAAATCTGTCCCATCAACAAGTCCTATTGATGTCACAGACCAGGTTGAGGTCACGCGTGTGAGTTACATGAGTGGAACTTGACTTGCAGATATGCAGCAATCCCACCAAGGTGGGGTCTGAGATTGCTTTGTATGTCAGACACAAGTCACCTCTGAGGAGCCTGTATGAAACTGAATAGAGGGACAGAGCCTTAAGTCAAACTGTGTAGGGTAGTTGTTTGAGGCCTTGGGTTTTTCTGTTGAGGGTCCTCTGTGGTCTCTCCAGCTGCTGCATGTACCTTGTGAGGTTCATGCCGAAAGGAGCATTGTACTCAATAATGAGTCTTATAAGGGAAGAATACAGGGATGTTATGAAAACCTTGTCCCTGAATGAGATACCATTATTAATGAGGTATGGTATGTAGAAAGCTTTCCATACAACACAGGCAATATAGTGGTCAAAAGTCAGTTTGCTATCAACCTGGGTGACCAAGTCTGTCATGACTGATTGCATGCTTAGGACCTTATTATCAATGTGATAATTTGTGGGGATGTCACTCTCCCCAAAAGAGAGTCCACTAGGTTTAATAAGCAAGACCTACCCTTGACAAAAACAAAATGGGTCGGGACAAGTGTGTTGAAGGTCACCTATGTCCCTGTAGATAAGGTCCTTGCTGATTCCTTTCCTAGCATTGCAGCTAAGGCTTTTTAAGCTTATGGGTCAATAGTTCTAGTTCTGCATGTTACCACACTGATGTGCCTTGCATATAACACAACATTTGATATTACTTTCTGTGGGGTAAGTGATATATGTGTGGAAAAAGTACTTAGACACCAGGGTTGCAATGCCTGGGGGGAGGCAACACATGGCTGTATTGGAAATATGTAACATATTTTTTCAGTTTGTTATGTTTCTACATGTAATTTCATGTCATAGACAGGAAAAGTACAGTAAACAGCAGTAATACAAAATAATATTTACTTTTCCATAGCGCGGTGAGTAGAGGCTTTGCGTGATGATTGTCAAAGTGTATCCACATACGAGATACACATGTTTGCATGTAGCTAAGCAGTGCGCAAACATGAGCTACATTGCTAAAGTCCAAGAGTTAATCCTGACTTTATGAAACACACCTCCTGCTTAACTGACTTTGTAGCAGTACATAAGAAATTAACTTCATGACAATAACAGCATTCAAAACATAGTAAATCACACCAACAACTCTTGTAGTACTTTAGCACTTTTGTCTTATTTATTATCAAGACTTCTTCAGAAAGACATGCTTCATAACATAGCAGTACATATTAATGCATTGATACATTTCTTTTTGGGCCCAGATAATACGGGGTTTGAATCCAGATGTACATAATACTTTTAAATAAACATTGTTAAGGCAATGACATGAATTCTTTATAGTGCTTGTGTTGCTGTGTGTGTTGGCATAGCACAGCGGGGTTAAGCAGCATTGGAGGTAATCACAGCAGTTTGCCACAACTCACTGTTGCTGCATGTTGGTCGTGATGTGCACCTCTGTGCAAAAATGGAGCCCAAACAGTGAAGGGATCCATTGCTTTTTTTGCTACTTATGTGTGTTGTGTGCGATTCTATTTTTTAACCAGATTAAAGGTGTTAAAATGGGGTAGATAGAAAAATGGGGAGCAAGCAGGGTAAAAAAAACAAAGGGAAAGCAGTACAGTGATGTGCAGGAGGGAGGTAGTAAAGAACCATAGATATCCATTTCTTTAATAGTGTAAACTGAAAATATGTGCAGAATATTAATTGAAGTTGGACTGTCACCTCCACAAAGAGGAGTGGCCACAATGCAATCAGGTTGTATAGCCAATTGGACCAAAACAAGTGCATCAAGAAGACGTGTGCCAAATGGAGAGTTATGTATGGGACAATTTTTTTTGTGGGACAGGAGATCATTTATTTTTTACTTGAGAAACAGAGAGAGAAGAATGTTGGGGAAGGGACGTGGGTATGTCTGGGTCAGGTAAATTGGGTAGGTGAAGAATCAATTGCAGACATGCAAGACAAACAAGACAAGAGACAGGGACAGCAATGGACATAAAAGTTTGGGTACACCATGATTGGGGTGAGGGTGTGGATAACTCAGGCTCATGTCCATCAAGCTTGGAGATAGTGAAAATCATGTGTCCTCACCCACTGGACTGTCATCACTGTCATCTTACTCCACTGGTGGCTGGAGTGCTTGCTGTCTCCTCCTCCTCCCCCTATGGAACATGAGGGAGAGTAGCCTGTCCATCCAGAGTAGGCGTGTACCAATGGCGAGATGCACAATTCTATACACCATCCATGGCAACTCACTTCAGGTGATGAAATCACCACCTCCACTCCTGGAGAGTACAGAGTACCAGTGGACCAGCCTCTGGGACAGGACTACCTGAGGGTGCAGCCAGTACAGTGCAGGGGCAGCAGAGGTAGTGTCAGGTTGGGTCCCAGATGTACTGGGCATTGGTACTGGAGCTGATGGAGTGGGGGCAGGCGGATCCACTGGGGCTGGCCTACCTTGTGCTGTAGAGTGTTTAGTGATGTAGTACACATGGATGACATGGACACATTTTGACTCATAATAAAAATATAAAAAAATAAAATAAAAAAACATTATTTTTAAAAGTAAAATAAAATAAAATAAAGAAAAGAAAAAAGAGAGATAAGGGTTGGGATGAGAGAAAAGAAGAGATAAAATTAGTACCATCATATGTGGCATAAAACGCATTAATACAATTATACAATTTTATTATCTTAGGTTTTACATTTAAGTATGCCTCCTAATAGATACACAGTATGCTACAGATTTCTAAAAGTAATTATTGAAATGGGCATATATTGCACATAAGCGTGTTCCAATTACACAGATTACAGTTTACAGCAGGGCATTTGTGCCACTGGTATAGAGTTTTTAATTTAATGTAAATATTATTGAAGAAATAACAGTATTGTATAGTTGTGAACTGTTGTATTTGAACCCACAACCTCCGACTAAAGTCTAATATTGGACTCGTACAATTGGTTTGTGCTACAGACTGATGTATGCATACTTGCTTTTACAGTTGGGATATCCGTACTCAATTTGACACAACTCTATATAATACCAAAAAAGCTATCTTTAACTTTTAATGCTATAATAATACTTATCTTCTGCTGGATACATATCACTAGCTTCTCTCAGTCTCTCCAATATAGCCTCATGGGCCCAGACATTGAACTCCTGATCCCTGGCACCTGTGGAAAGAACAGAAAAGAACAGAAGACCATTATGCACACCAGTCTTGTCTACGTTAAGCTTTCTAAATCTTACAAGCACTATCTTTAGTTGATACTTACACAGCTTTGGGATGTCTGCAGTCATAAATTTCTACAACCAAAGGTTGAGTGCATCCCCTTTTCTCCTCTGTAGGTCAGAAGAGTGATGCCTACATTGTTCTCTAGTGTGTGAGATACCAGTGGCACTGGATACAGTCTGGACCAAACTATTCCTTGCCTCTTACTTGTACTGGAAGCCAGAATAGTCTCTCAGCAGAAGCCTTTGGCTGTGATGCTTTACCAAGAGTCCAATAAATATCCTGGACTCCTGGGCACCTCAACTCTGTGCCCTAAACCTGACACCTTCCCCACTAATGCCAGCCATCTTCCAGCAGACCTAGAGCAATGGAGACTGATGCTTTCCCACCAATTACAGTTATAACATTTACTGGAGTGTGCACACCCAATCAGTGCATTTTCATGATGGTAAGCTGAGCACAGCAGTGCCAAGCAGTGAAAAATGAAATAATTGCAACTGGAAGGTTAATCTGACACTTGGCCTTAGTTTGAGGGGTGTCTACTGATATAGCCTGGAAATATATATTGGAAATTGGAAGGTAACTTTTAGGTGAGTTAGTTTTGCAGACATACACTGGGCCATAAATGTAATGACCTAACACATTTGTTTTTATCTTTATACACTGAGAAAATTGATTTTTACACAGTGGGATTCAACCTTAGGCATAAGAGACAAAACATTTTATTTCACAGTGTTGATTTTCCATCTTTGCCACAAAAGAAGAACTGTTCAGATATAGTCAGGAATCATACATAAATACACATAACAGTATGAGCTGTTACACATGTATGCATGTGACCTGACAAGGTTATTGGGTATAGAGGCAGTTGTGCATGTGTCTTTGGCAAATGTGAAGCCCATGCAAGTTCAGATAGCAGAATTATACTTACAATTTGAAGTAAAAAATCTCCTTGTGGTCTCTGAAGAGTCTGCCAGTCAAAAGGAACAGTCAATACGATAAAAACACTGCAGAACTCACCACCGATAATGGAGTATACCTTTATTAACAAGCAGAAACAAACGATAAGCGCTTTCACGTACGAGGTACGCTTCTTCAGATCTTCTTTACTGAATTCTCATCTCACTTTTTATACATACAAAATGAAACCAATTAATCACATAATCAATCAATTATCATATTAAGAGACAAATCCTTTATGAACACCTTATATGGAAGCATTGCAAAACTTGTTCTTAAAGAAAAAGGTTAACATACAGTTTTTTGGCTATGTTAACCTTTTTCTTTAAGAACAAGTTTTGCAATGCTTCCATATAAGGTGTTCATAAAGGATTTGTCTCTTAATATGATAATTGATTGATTATGTGATTAATTGGTTTTATTTTGTATGTATAAAAAGTGAGATGAGAATTCAGTAAAGTAGATCTGAAGAAGCGTACCTCGTACGTGAAAGTGCTTATCGTTTGTTTCTGCTTGTTAATAAAGGTGTACTCCATTATCGGTGGTGAGTTCTGCAGTGTTTTTATAGAATTATACTTACAGAAATACACAGTATACCTTCAGTCATACATCTGATAACACAATAATGGTGTCTCATATCTCATACATATAATTAATATCAGCTTCACTATCTAAAGTGTTATAAGTGAGAGTGAATATAATGGGAAGTGGAACAACAGTAAAAGTGTATGCAATATCCTATATTGGAACCCAGGACCATGTGTATGGCAGTTCTACATGTACACCAGTTGCCACAAGAAAATTGAAATAACATGTGTCTATGTTTTAGTCCATTGCTATAAACTGCAGTGTTGCAACAGTAAAAAAAAAGGGTTTCACATCCTGTACTAGAACCCAAGACCATCTGTACTCCAACCCTGCACTTACACCTGCTGCCACAGGACTAATTATATGACATTCATCAATTTACTAATCATTCTTAAGATCATCTGTTAACCACCGTGCAATGCTGTTTTGCAGGTTTGTGTGGTACCCAACAGAGATAATTGAATGTATCCAGTTTTTATTTTTGGCTGTCTAGATCTTGAGTACAGTTGTTCTGTCTGCTTCCTGGGTGGTCCTGTTGTCCAATTTGTACACTTCCATGCTTCACGCAAATGAGATAAGCACAGCCAAACTCCCTGCTCATTTCCTCCATTTCTGTGATTACACTAAGAGCCACATCATGCAAAATAATTTAAAAAAGGGACAAGTAGTTGAAATGAGGGAAATCAATCTATGACATACAAACTAGAAAATGATGGTTCACATGAGATATGTCTACATAGATATGAATTTGAACTCTTACTCCAATGAACTTTCAGAAAAATGGATGGGTGCCTTATTCCTCTTTGCCACACAAATGGCTTTGCAGCAAGGAATTGAAATCATTCTGCACACAACCAACTGAAACATCATCTGCAGTAATATGAAACCATACAACTCTTATTTGTAAATGTATTATTTTTGGATGCAGTGCACTTAGTAATCACACAACCTGCTATGATTATTCTTTGCAAATAAACAGTTATGTCTTACCTCTCTGGTTTTGTTGTTCATTCTTCAGTTATCTGACCAGGAATCTGAGGCATGCAGTCTGTAAGCCATTCTATGTAATTGGCCTTAAAATGTGTGAGGATATTAACTGGAAATAATATCTTATGCAGTTGCCAACAAATGATGGGCAGGATGGATGTTAATGAACACAACCTGTGAATTGTGTGCTGCTTACTTATATTTCCAACCTTATATTTAACACTTTGTAGGACTACCCTGACACACCCACTGAATGCAAGGCAGTCTGCAGTTCTGTTATAATTTCCTTCTCCCAACCAGTAATTATTCACAGTTGCAATCCACTAAAAATGAACCCTGAGGGAGTGCCTGCACTATGTTCACATCTCCTACATGGAGTCAAGTATTTGGGATTCAACAATTCTAATCAGTTCACACCTCATTAGCATCTTTACTGTGCTAACAGCTCTGAATCTACACCATATAAAAAGGCAAATGTGTAGCTAGGCAAACTGAATGTGAAGAGACTTGTTTATGTGTTGAAGACTGAACATACACTATTACTTTGGAATATATCTGTACAGAGGATTACCGAACCTCAGAAGGTATGCTTGCATTACATACTGCATATGCTGGAATGTAATTAAGAAAACTGGAAGTAAAGGCTTTTACACTTTTATCGTTATGCATTAGTTAGATGTGTACTGATGCCATGGGCATGTTTGCCAAGGCATTTCACAGATATACATGATTGCCAATACCTTAAAATGAAATGCTCTGTGATAAATATGTACAAATGTTTCAGACACAGTTCATTTGATAGCACTTTTAGCATTTCAAAGATGATTTGTTAGCAAAATGTGTCATTTGCTTGTTCTTTGGGGGGAGGTAAAGCTGTGTTTTTGTTATGGCACAAACAAGGTTATGTTGCTATATTTACTCTCATTTTTTGCATCCAGCCTGTTGTTCGTATTTCACAACTTTAGACTTTTTTATGATTCTCTAGTGGGTAATACTGAGATGCCGTATTTTCTCTTTTATCTGGAAACAGTTATTTTGTAGTTATGTGATATGTATGTGCATTATCCTTCCTAGGAGTATGCCATCCAGGCGTATCAATCCTCAAAGAGTACCCTTCACAATGCTGAAAATCAAGTGATAATGGATGCCTTTAGGCAACATGGTGCCTTCTTGCTTGAAAGGGGGTGGGGAGATATGGCATGCAGAATTCAAATTTGGTGGCAGATTGTGGATGACGTTAATGATGTGGGTGGTCACAGCAGGAAACATGAGCAGGTGCACCATAGGGCCACTGACTTTGTCATCTCTGCACTGAGGAGAGCAGGTGCAGTGGGCCATGATCAAATGGGTACCAGGGAGGGCTTCCTATGGACCCACTACTAACACCAAATGAAGATTTCCTGTACACTGTCAGGGATGCAGACAGCTGCCAGGAAAGTGCAGAACAGCATGTAGTTGATGTTGGTGCAACAGTTTCAGGGACATCAAGCATGTCCCAGGAGAAGCTTCCAGGTAGGCTTTGGTATGTCAGTTTTTGAATATTGTTGTATAGTAAAACAACTGAAATCAATACATTACTTCTCTGTCACAAGAATTTTTTGGAAGGGCGATTGAAGATTGCTACAGTTAACAGCACATTTTCTTTGATTAGCTTAGGTTGGAGTTGTCAGCCAAGTTCTTGTTGAACATATAGTTACTGGACATATAAAGGAGTAAAAGTATTACCTCCTGTGTTACTGTTAATTGTGAGGATATTGCCCTTAGCTTTTGCTTAAATTCTTCCAGGGCCAACTGGCTTGCACAGGAGAACCTCATCTGCAGATGATAAGCCAAACATTTTTATGTCAGTACTGATGAGCAATTTAAAGAAATAATTTAGTGTGTGGTGTTGATGTCAAGACTGTTGTGTCTGTTGCTATACTGTCTGTGATAGTGGCGCCACTGTTAGTTTGTTAGAAATAGATTGGACTATAGCAGTGTAGGTATTATTTTTTTCTTGTGTTTGCTGCTTTTTATCAAAGGAGATCCTGACAGTGGAATTGTGGGACCTCTAACACCTAATGTCAGTGTATCAGCATACTCTGATGATGATGGTGACTAAACAGAGGCACAGTTGGGGGATACAGAGTTTGAATCTGACACTGAAGTTGACATATAGCCATCCCCTGAAATTCCATTGGACATAGCCAGTAGGTCTATGCCTACCCATTCCAGTGAGCACTCAGGTATTGGACAGTTGGAGTGCAAGGCCATTGATCAGGGAAGTGTGGTTACTATGGCTTCAGTGCCTGTTGACTCTGGCCGTAGCCAAAGTGTGGGTGAGGTGCCATGCAGGAGGACTGCTAGGGGTACTCAGAGGAGGCCTGCTGTCCCTCCTCCACCTGATCCATATGTCCCTTCCCATGCCACTCAAAGTATGTTTATGGCCATCATGAAGGCACAGAAATATTCCCATAAGTGCTCCAGACAAATGCTCAGAGTTGTAGATGAGGTATAGGCTGACTAGCATGACTGCCTCCACCATGTTGCCAATACAATGGATCAGATGAATGGCATGTTGGAACAAGTGATGTCTGTCATGGAACAAGGGTTGTCTGTCATGGAATGAGTGGTGTCTGTGATGGAACATCTACTGAGAGGGGAATGACATCATCGATGATGTAGGTCAGCCATATCATTTGGTGTTAGCCAATGTGGCTGTGCCTGATTATGCTCCCACATCAGCAGTACTTCCACTGCTCCATCAGTGGGTGAGGTGTCCCACACCCATACATGGCAGACCATGGGGTCATGGTCCTGGGCTCCCATGAAGGGAGCTAATCCAGCAGACATCAGTCACACTCAGGTGACAACAGTGCATCTGACCATGGGTGTGAATGTACCCATGCAACTCCTGGCAAAGCCAGTTCTCATGGTCGGGGACAACAACAATGAACTGCCACCTCTACCATCCATATTACATCTGCCTGACATACCAAAACATAGAACCTGCACAGAGATTGACTGTGTACATGCAGGCACTCACACACCAATTTTACCAGGAGGATCCCTACACACACAACAGTTACATAAGTCAACCATGCACCATAAAACTAATTTTGTCTCACTGGCTATTTCTTGGTTTATCCAAATGTTTGCCTGCTTCTCTTTCTTACTTATGCACACACTCATTGACTTTCTGTGTCAGCCAAAGCTTTCTGCCCCTCCCCCACAACACCCTGTACAAGTGATGATAACTGTGCCATATCCCTGTTTTCTATGTTTTGGATTCAGGGATACATAATCTTTTTATCTGATGCTCGGGGTGCATAGCTGACTTAGTGCTTAGTATATCTGCATTTGTGGTGTTGAATTGGTGATTGTAACTTTGACTTATATTTGGCCTTAGAAAGTTAGACAGCTGATGGCATCAACATTTCCCAACATTATTTTGAATGATCTTGTGAGGGTTGTGAAGTCTGAAACTGCAATGTGTATCATTACTTTCTAACTTCTCTCTTTAATGATTTTCCAGTACAAACATATGGTGCTAAATTGAGGGCATGCAGTGATCACCAGTACTTTTGAGAGGTATTACTGTTTGACACATATAGGTCAAATAAGTTTCTGCTGTCACATGTTAAGGTCATTTCTGTACAAATCTACCACTTTTAACTTGCTTACAGTACCAAGGCATGAAATACAGGTATAGGTCACTCATTTATATTGTTACACAATACACTCCAGGTTCAAGACTTACATTGAAAATGCAGCAATTGCTACTGTTTTAGTTCAGGGATGACTCTGTCTGATGCATGCTGTACACAGCCAATACATGGGGAGGTAACATTTGTGAGGGTTTCCTGGCATCAATTTTAGTATATGTATGTGCGTAGGAGGAAGGTTTTAGGCCCTTAGGTGGTGAGTGAGTATGCTATGTGTTGTCTCTTAGCGAATGCAAAGGCATGTTGAGCACATCTATGTCTGCCTATACCCACAGTAGCTGATGGATCACCCTCTGACTCCTCATCTGCATGTGGCTTTTGTGATCTTGACAGTGGTGGTGGGATGTGTGCTCCTTCCCCTTGCTGATCCTGCTGAAGCTGTTTTCTCAGCATGATGTTGTGTAGCATGGCACCATTGTGAATATTTCAGTGCATGTACATGGATTGTACTGCAGGGCTCCCCCTGATGTATCTAGGCACCTGAACCTGGAATTCACCAGCCCAAACACAGTCACTGTGATATTTCTGGTTTGAGAGTGTGCCTCATTATGGCATTCTTTAGCGGGTGTGTGTGCATTTCTGATGAGTGACATAAGCCATGGTTCCAGTGCATAACCTGCATACCCCAGTAAATGACCCTGTGGGATATCCCCTCCTAGTGAACATCTGATACAGTTGGGAGGTGTGCCAAATATGTCAGTTATGGTAACTGCCAGGGTAGCCAGTACACACATTCAAGTTGATTCCCTTGGCATTACACACAACTTGGCAGTTATTGCGTGGAAGCCCTTTCTGTTTATGTAGAGCCTTCACTGTTCCCTACGTGGTGCCTTAGTTTCTACATGTGTGCAATCTATGGCACCCAGTACTTCATGGTAGTGTGCTACAGGGTAGAACTCCTCCATATTTGCGGCTCTGTCCTCAGGAGTACAGGGAAAATATATGTGGTCAATAGCATGTTGGAGCATAGCATTCAGGAATTAATGGAGGATCTTAGATACTGATGCCTGTGACATTCCCAGCATGTCCCTGTTGGTCTTTGAAAGGTACCTGTAGCTAAGATTCGAAGTGCTACACATACTGTTTTCTCCACTAAGATGGGTTCCCTTTAGTTTGCCCTGGTTCGGAGTTGTTGTGTGTCTCTATCCACCCTATAGCACTCTATAATTTCCATGTCATGTAGGTTATAAGTTAAATGGGATCTGAAAACTCTTTTCCTTCTTGGCCTAGTTATATTAGCAGCAGCAGCAGTATAGACCTCAGCCTGTTGTACATACAAATGAATTAAAGCAACAGCAGCCCCTAAAATTGTTTCTGTGTAGACTCCTTTCTATGGCTGTATATCAATAAGTTTTGGAATTCACAGGGGAAACCAGCGCTGAGTCTACACAGTTGTTCTATACCATGTTGAATAGCTCCTCCATGTTGGATTGGTTGATTAGCATACAGTTCAGCTGCTTATGTTGTAATTAGCATGCCACAGTGTTTACCTTGTTTGTGCAGTGGTGCACAGCTGGAGCCAATTACTGAAACTAAAACACTATGCTACTGTGTAGATTTTATTCAAATTGGCTGTATATTGCTTTTTTTTTTTTTTTTTTGTCTGTGAGTTGCTTAAAGTGATGGAGCAGCTTTCTATTTCACCTGTTCTATTTTTCTTTCTGTTGTAAGAAATCTGCTTAGCCTGGTGTTTTTTTTTTTCTATGTGGGAGACAGACACATTTTTTTTAGGCTGCACATTTCGCATTTTTCTTGTTTGCTTGCTATTTGTTTTTTTTCATTGGTTAATTTGTTTCTTGAGTGATACTTAAATACACAGGGAATTTCTGGCTCTTTGCTTTTCTGATAAGATTCCAAGCCTGCATAAATTACAAGCACTGTTGGTGACTCCCTGTTACGTGAGGAAAGTAAACCTGTATTTTTTGTCTGTGAGTTGCTTATACTGATACAGCTATATTCTGTTTTACCTGCTCCATATTGTTTCTTGAGTGATGCTTAAATACACAGTGCATTTCTGGGTCTTTATCTTTTCTGATGAGCCTGCATAAACAACAAGCATGGTTGGTGACTCCCTGCTGGTTACTTTTCTCACTCACCCTCTGTTTTTTAAACCTGGTGATTTTAAGCTGCCCACTCTTAGTGTAAATTAAGTTCCTTCCTTTCCACACTGCTATTGATATCTTGAATTACTTATTTGTCTTTACCTGTGCTTATTTTGAAAAAGTGCATTCTGCCTCTCATTGTCTGTTCTACTGATTTAATTGCTCTGAAATCACTATCTAGCTAGGTAGATGTTGAATAAACTAGTGCATTTTTAACTTTAGCAAGTATTTATCTGTGTTTTAACATCAAGCAATCAAGCAGTCAATGGATTTTCCATCTAGTGGCACTGAGTTGTAGCCAGGTCTGTTTAGGTTGGGGAAACACACTTGAGATTTCTGCATATAGTTGTTTTATTGGCTGGGTGGCTTATTAATCAGCTTACCTTGTTTTCAGTTTCTTTATAAAGTCTGTACAATTGAGTGGCCCTTGACTCATTTCTACAAAGTGAAGAATGTTTAATGAATAATCACACTTTTATAAACTGTTTAAAGTACATTTCTATAACTGTAGCTTTAAGTTTGTTTGTAGTAGCATTTCACTCTAGACACTCATTTACTGTGCTTTTACATTAGGAGGACTGGGATTATTCATCTAGTGGCAGTCAGTGTTTACTTGGTTTATCTGAGTTGTGAAGCACACAAAAGGGCTCTAAGTGTAGTCATTGTATTGACCAGAGGGATTAGTCAGTTTTTTTGTATTTTCAGTGTTGGTATAAATTCAGCACATTTTCATGGAGGTGTTCACTGAGCCAGTGCCCTGTACAGACACAAACATCTGGAAACATTGCTTATTTTCATTATAGTGTAAATATTTACTGTGCTAATTATCTTATAGTACCCAAGACTATTGCTGCTCTGAGAGCATCTGATTTCATGCTGGGCAGTATCGCTGGTTAGGTTAGCTGCAGATTACACCCCAAAAGCACACTTCCTTCACCCGGTTACAAGCACCTTCCACTCCTATCATTTCAAGTACACATTATGACCTGCAACCATGAATGGGCACTTTCCTGCTATCTCTGCATCCAGCTTGGTGGACATGGGTATCCTGAAGCAATGTAACAATTTCCTTATGTACACTGACAGTCACTTAATTCTTAAACAGACAAATACAGTATATGAAAGATGTAGTTACACATTGACATTGGAGGCTAGACTCTCACATACAGACACAAAAACAACAAGTAGGTTGTCAGCAACTCACACACATCACACACTGCACCCACAAAGGACAACACACATAGGCTTACATATGCGGAAGTGCTCACATGTAACTTATCCAAATCTCAAATGCCTCTCAGGTGAATTCCTCAGGAACTCTGCATGTACATAAACAAGACATTTCCCATCACAGCACAAAAAGCCACATATAATTGTGACTCTACTACCAATCCCATAAGGTGAAACACTCCACAACCCAGTATTCTGGTCATAGGAGACTCCATTGTGAGACACACTGATGTCCCACTTAGGCTGCACAAGGGAAAGGTTACAGTTAGTTGCCTGTCAGAGGCTAGCATTCACCAGATCACAAAAGCACTAAAGTAACTTACCCCTATGTACCAGTATAATTCAGTCTTAGTCTATGTGGGCATGAATGACCTGAGATGTATCTCCTTGGATTATATGAAGAGAGACATGATTGAGCTCTCAGAATATGTATCACAAACAGGTATGAGCCTAGTATTAAACAGTATTCTACCATCTCCAAGGATGATGCCACAACCCCAGCAGAAAATGATTGACTTTAACAATTGGCTTAGCT
The DNA here is from genome assembly GCF_019279795.1 of Protopterus annectens. NCBI lineage: Eukaryota > Metazoa > Chordata > Ceratodontiformes > Protopteridae > Protopterus > Protopterus annectens. The sequence goes on along the minus strand of NC_056733.1, from coordinate 1,416,982,931 downwards.
ACTGGTGTCATTCCAAAGGGGTCCAACACTTGTCAGCCTGGGAGGACACAGTTGACAGGCCACACTGCTTTGATAGGTATGGTCTTCACCTGTCAACTCTAGGCTATTGGCCAAAACACTATCAACAGACAAACCCTACAACATAAAAAGGTTACTCAGGACAATCTAAAGTGTTACTGCTCAATGCTAAGAGCCTCAACAAGAAATTGAAATCCCTGGAAGCTCTTCTCACCCTGGAGAATGCTAACATCTGTGCAGTTACTGACACACAATTCAAAACCAGAGAAAGCACTCAGGGAGTGCATGACTATAATGCCTTTCATACATTCCAACCACCCACTGAACATGAAAGAGCAAAAGCTGTGATGTATCTGTAAAATGGATAAGCAGACCAAAAAGGCTGTAAAACAATATGACTTGCTTGAGCTACTTCATGTCCAACTAACCATGGGAAACATCCATTACCATATTCTTTCTAGCTACATGCCCCCCCACTATGAACCAGGAAACCCATACATCATACTTGAGCTTACTAGAATCACTCACCATCCAGCCCAATACCATAGTCATGGGTGATTTTAACTACTCCTTCATTAATTGGGAGGCATGCATGACCACTAACATGCAGACCCAACAATGTCTTGACTTTGTAAATTCAAATGCCCTGGAGCAGCCAGTCTGCACTCCCACTAGGGGGAACAAATATCCTAGATCTGGTACAAATATGCGAGAGTTCTGCAACCCCAATGTTATGTTCTCACTAGTAAGATCAAAGTGATCTCCCTTGAAATAAAGGTAAAACTAGTCCTCCCACCTAACCCCAAAATCTCTAAGAATGTCTCTAAGGTAAATTACCTCTATTAAAATAGCTAGTTTCAAAGCTCATCCAAATCCAGAAAACACAGAAACCTATGCAGAGGCATACACAAAAGCCCTGTATGACCATATAAACAACTGCATAAAAATGGCAGTACCAGACTGAAATAAACCCAGGTCAAACCTCAAAAACAAGCCACCCTGGTGGACCCTTAGTATTAATAGGTTGCACAACAAAGGAAAGAAAATTCTGTCGATAAGTAAGAGGGAATGTGCACAACAGAGAAATAAGTCTCTCATTTGTCTATACTAGCAAATCAGTGAATTAGTCAATTCTCAAAAAGCAGACTTTGAGGTAAAAATAGCCTCCAAAGCTAAGGCTAACCATAAAGCATTTTTCACTTATGTCCACAATCTTAAGGGCAACACCCAACAATGTGTGGAATTAGTTGTAGATGGCATCAGCTATACTCAGCCAGAAGACATAGCAAATCTGCTGATGGACACATTCAGCTGAAATTCCACCTCCCCATCACCCTCAGTTATCTCCCGCAAAAAAAAAAACCCACCACTCCATTGCCAATTATCACCAAAGAGCAGGTTGCCGCTGTGCTCTCTAAAGCTATAAACATGGCTTCACTGGGGCCTGACATTATACCAGGTTTCCTCTCAAACAACTTAAATAAGGACTTATCAGGCCCATTAGGATCTCTATTTAACCACAGCCTTTGGTCTGGCTTGGTCCTGATAGAGTGGAGGACAGCAACAGTCATCCCTCTGTATAAAAGGGGGCCATCTACTGACCTGGAAAATTACAGACACGTAAGTTTGACTAATCTTATATGTAAGGCTATGGAAAGAATAATCATGGACCTGATAAATAATGATACAGGAGACCTCCAAACACTGGACCTGACCCAACTCAGCTTTGTCAAGGACAGATCATGCCTACTGAATCTTGTGAATTTCTTTGAGAAAGTCACTAAGGCCATGGATGAGGGTTAAATAGTACATGCTACTTACCATGACCTGGCCAAGACATTTGACACAATTCCCCACTCAGGTATTATAAATAAACTCACAAAACTGAGCATAAATACCTCTGTCACCAGATGGATAGCCAATTAGCTCATGGTCAGGACACATGGTTAAAGTGGGTGAATTCAGATTCAGCTAGAGGCCAGTTTCTAGTAGTGTACCACAGGGCTCAGTACTCAACCACTCCTGTTTAGAATATGCTTGTATGAAGTCAAGACAAACATGTAAAGCTTCTAGATGACAAAGTTTGACAATGACTGCAAGCTGGGGGCAATCACTGAATCACCCTGTGATGTAGCTATCCTTCAGGAGGGTCTAGATCAAACAAATGACTGGTACCAGAACCACGGCCTAAATCTAAATGCAAACAAATGCATTATTATAGCCTTTGGGAAGTCAAATACCCCTGCAAATTACAACATCAATAGCACACCCCTTAGAGTAGACGCAGAGGTGAGAGATCTAAGTATACAGATAGATAGTAGCCTGAAGTTTGACAGCCATGTGTTCACAATGGTGAGGAAATCCTTTTATGTGGCAAAACTTATAAGTAAAGGTATGGGCATCCAGATTCAAGGAAATTATAGTCCCAATGTACTCTGCCCTCATTAGACTAATAATTGTGTACATTGCGCTGTTTGGCATGCATCTGACTAGGCATTTACAGCAGTTGGAGTGACCTCAGAGGTTTTTCACAAAGAAAATAGAGGGTGTAAACAGCATGAATTATGCAGGTGGACTAAAAGCCCTGTCCCTTTACTCTGTCTCCTACTGACTATTAAGGGATGATCTGTGCCTGACCTATAAGGCACTCACAAATCCAGCTCTGATGGATCTTCTACACATCCGCAAGCCAAACGGAATGATGTTCAACAGATCTAGGGATCTTAACTTAGTCACTAACTCAAACAAAGCAAGCTGGAGAGACAGATATGTGTTTCAGAGACTGACCCTTCTTTAGAACAGGCTTCCTATTCACATTAAGCAGAGCTCTTCCCTTGGCCTCTTCAAATGCAATTTGGATCAATGAATGGGGAATCACAAATTCACATCTGGGGTAGTGCCTATATCCCTTAGCTGTAAGATGCTCAATGCATGGGCACAAATCCATGCATCCTCTTGCCCCTAGGGGGATATATTGGGTAAAATTGGGTTATATTGGCTAGGCTTGTAAGGGCCCTAAAACTGTTAGCCTAGCAATTTCCTATAAACCTATGAACATATAAAAGCATAGCATTTTATTACAAAATGTCAAACATATAGTTCTTTCCAAAGAACTCAGAAAATTTGACCATTACTGCTTAGAAAGTTTTTTTTTTTTTTTTTTGTCATAATCAGCCCTCAGGCAGTCAGACAATAACAAATGAGACCTTTGGTGCAAGAAGTTGAATAAGCCTGATCTAGATGTGTTTTCACTTCCCCTAATTTAACACATTAAATATATTCCCACATCTTACTGTTGATATTCTACTTTTTATTGTTATCTTTCTTAACAAAAGCATCATATTGTGATGTTTGCATTCTTGGTTAATTCTATCCAACATCCTTAAAGTCCTCTATCAGTGTACAGGCACATCTGCTTGACCTACTGTCCTCAGATAGCATGAACACTTCTTTGTCTTGTCAGCCAGTCATCTCAATTGTACTGTACTCCTTCCATTTCCACTCATGATGTGTTGATAGTGCCCATCTTTCATCCAGGGAACGTGATTAATTGTAATTCTGGCACATCCTTCTTCTTTCACTTGCATATCATTCCAATACATTTAATTACATACATTCCATCATGGGACTGTTCTCAAAAAACATTTTAACCAGCTAATCTATGAAAAAGCCAACGCGACAGCCAAGTTACATATATCTTTCATTTTATTTCAAATGTCTACAGGATACTGTTCAAAAACATCTTCACTGATATAAGCTCCTTCAGTTACCAACATGCGGCTATTACAAACAGTGTCCCGTTATCAAGTCCACTAAATATTACACCTCTTTACACTTACTGTGCTTTCCAAAATATTTCATCAACACAACACTATCAGAATGCTTATTGCTAGACATTATTTGTAGGCTTCTCAATTCTCCTCCTTTTTGTGTTTATATCATATCCATTTCTATACTATTAACATCCTCAGTAGTATTAATAATTGCCTCATGAACATTAGAAAATTTTGTTTATTACCTACATTTTCAATAGCAATATTGCACGAGTCAAACATTTTAAGCCTATTTATATTATTTTTTTTACATTTCCTAAGTAAATCTTATGGAGAAGGAATTAAGTTATTATTGTTTATACTTCTATATTGGCCTGACTGTACATACAGCAGTGTCATTGAGTAATTTCTTGATATTTAGACTTATATCAACAAATATTTTAATATTATTATTCATCTCTGTTTAAAATAATACAAAACAGTCCTTAGGAATCAGAACAATGCTTGCTACTTGTGCTAATTGTCCAATGATGCAGGTTGGCCACACACACTCACACACACACGCGCACACACACATACACACACATACACAATAAAACACCCAACCCTACATCTTTGCTGAACTTACCTATACTGCAAGTACTTCCATAGGAGTGCATTAGTGATGTCCATGTTTTTTATGGTGGTCAGTTTTTCTTCTAGAGAAAACGTCAGCAGAGCAATTTGCTGAATCACTTAGCCTGCAAATTGGAAGCCACAGATATTCCCAGTGGAGAGCAAATGGTCAATTACTATTAGCCACACCCCCCCCCCAGACTGCCACATTAGCATGCAGCTCTGCCCATGAGCCTACCCTCTGCACTGAGCACATAGCCTACGAGCAGCATAACCAGAAGAAGAAAACTATTTATTTTATTTTATTACATTTGTTAACCAGGAAATAGTTCAACTGGGCCAGTGGCACATTTTCAGCAGAGACCCAGGGAGAAAAGCTCCAGAAAAACAGTACATTATTTACATTTGATATTCGAGACAAGCACAAATATTAAAACAGTAATAGTTGTGAACAAGCACAGATTTGTGTAAAGGTTTAAACTACAAACAATAGTGTTACAAAAATATAAATTATAGAGATTAATGTTTAGTTAAGAGAACTTTCTAGGATTGTATTGGCTTGAGCTTACAGTGTATAACAGAGTAATTAGTGAATACAGGTACTCCTTGAGAATGTGCTCTCAAGTAATGGGGCTTGAAATTGCAGTTTCCAGCATAGCACAATTATCAATACAATGTACTTCAAGTGGTGCCATACAGTAATAGATTACTGTGAACAAGAGAAAATAGTGGGAGAGAGAGAAGATGTAGAAAGTGGGTGAAGAGCAATGAAACAGCGAGAGACGAGGAGACAAGATAGTGGATGAAGGGTTAGTAGTCAGCCTGGAGGATGACAGGAGCAAAGCCAATGAGTAGCCAGATAGTTGTGTAGTAGTTGAAGTTTTGGTAGTGTGGATTATTAGCTATATTTCAAGGAAGTTTATTCCATTGTTTGGAAATTTTGTTAGAACTTCTCACCTACAGGAGCAAAATTCATTCACTGTTAAAATCATTATAGCTAGTTTCTTCCATCATCCCAGTATTCAACACAGCAGACAATCTGCATTTTCAGCCCTCACCTTTTCCAGATGATATAGACAGTTCTTTAACAATAAGATACACATCCAATCTTTTCTAAAATGTAGACTGACCAGCTAATTACTGACTACCATAAGATATTTGCATCACTCAGAATCATACTCAAAATGTGGATATAAGAAAAATGAATGGAGGTTCCCATGTTAATTGTTTTTCAGTAGAATTACTGTGATTCTACTAGATAGCTCACTTTCTCAGTTCAGTATTGGGTCTTACTGTTACCTCTTGGTATATGTTTATCAAATACCCTTAATGATTAGACTTTTAAAACATAATGTGATTATCAAACATTTTGTTGAATAATTCTCACAGTCAAACATGGATATGGAGACTCTCATAGTTTCCCAGGCTGTGTTACACAAAAGCAGTCTTTCTTTTCTGTTTAACACTCACTCCTCTTCCATATCAATGGAGCTCACAGGATCACCATGGTCTACAAACTCACCATAATCATCTCCTTGCTATGGAGAAAGTTCTCTCGTGTTTCAAGGAAAGAAGTATTGTCCCACTTCCAAAGAAACCCAACCCTACTTGCCTCAATGACTTCAGACTGGTCACCTTGACCTCAAACGTCATGAAGTGCTTTGAGAGGATTGTGAAGAAACATCTATCAGCAATTCTGCCTAAGTACTTCAATCCACTCCATTTTGCATACCAGCCAAATAGATCAACAGCAGATGCTTTATCAGTCACACTGCAGCTTGCATTAAAACACCTAGAATGGAGGAACAACTACATAAGGATGCTGTACATCGACTTCAGTTCTACATTCAACATTGTGATACCAATGCAACTGGTGGATAAGCTTGTGAAACTATGGATAAACAAGTACCTGTGTAACTGGACTCTTGACTTTCTGATTGGTAGACCCCAGTGGATATCTGCTGGAAACAACACCTCTCAACGCACAGTCCTGAATACTGGTGTTCCCCAAGGTTGTGTGCTCAGCCCCTTGCTCTTCACCATCCTCACCCATGACTGTACTGCAAAACATAAGTCAAACCATAATTAAAAAATTTGCTGATGATACCACAGTCATATGTCTCATTAGTGGTGGGAATGAACATGACTACAGTGGATGAGGTGAACACTTTGATTGCCTGGTGTGACAGGAACAATCTGGACCTGAATGTTAATAAGACCTAATAAATGATTATGAATCTCAGGAGAAAGGCAACAGGTCAACAACCACTCACTAGCAAAGGAGAGGTAGTAGAGATAGTCAAAACAGCCAAGTTCCTGGGCCCTCACATCTCTGATGACCACTCCTGGGCTGCTAACACTAACCATATAGTCAAGAAGGCTCACCAGAGGCTTCAGCTCCTGATAAAGCTCAAAATGGCCAGGCTCCCACTGTCTGCTCTTACCACTTTTTACAGGGGAGCTATCAAGAGCATCCTCACTAGCAACTTCATAGCATGGTTCAGCAACTGCACAATTACTGAGAAGAAGAAATTACAAAGGGTGGTGAGAGTGGCTGAGAAAATCTTGGGCAGAAACCTCTCTTCTATTCAGGAGCTTTTTTTACAAGAGCAAGAAAAAGAATATATAAAATACTTGCTGATTCGACACATCTGGCCCACAACTGGTTCTCACAACTTGTGTCTGGAAGGAGGTACTGCAGCTTCCACTGTAGGACTACCAGATTCAGGAACAGATTGTATTCTACTGCTGTGAAAATTATTAATATGGACATCAGACATAATACCTGATATATTGAAGCCTCTTTTTTTCATTTAATCCTACTGCTCTGAGCAAATACCGACAGCATTACTATTATGCAATATGATGGCTATACAGAGTCATGTCTAAGGTTACCAAGTGCAATATGGCAACTAAACAGCTGCTAGTCACTAGTCTCTATTTATTCTCTAGCTTACCAGTGTAAGCATTTGGGTGTCTATATTATTTTATCGAAGTTTCAGAATATTGAATCTGATATGGTCGACACCATATCATCGAATTCTGAAACATCAAAAGATAAAAAATGCCTTAAAACCAAAATAAATAAAAGCTTACCTTTGCAAGCAGGAGGGCAAGCCCCCCTGCACTCCCCCATGCATCCCCCCATAACCCCTACTTAAATATACCAACTCCGAGACCACACTACATTGAACTAAATGAAAATCTCCCCTGACGGAGATTTCCATTTAAATATTCAATGTTTTTTTGCTTTCATTAATCTGGTGCTGACAATATCAGCTTCAATATTGTCGGCCTTTGACAATGTGAAGTAGTCCCAGGGTTTGGTGGTGGGTATTTATTTATTATTTGTCACCGGATAATGGGTATTGACTGTGTTTATGTAATGTAAACTACCTCTTGCATGTCATACATGGTGTTATTTTCTTTCTTATGTTATTCTTTGATAATGCTGTATCTACATTATTTGCACTGCATTTCTCTCATGAGCTGGCATTTGTAATTTCATTTAGGTTGCACTTGTGTGGTCCTAAAAGACAATAAAGTTTTTTTGAATCTTTGAATCTCTGAATCTTTGAATCCTGTTATTTTACAAAACTAATGCATTCCTTCTTCAGCATTAGGAAAAATCAGTGCACAATCCATCTGCAGAAATGGTTTTCAACATTGCTAGGAACATCGCTCTGTATTTCATCTTAAGTGACTTGTATCCCTCAATGAATTGTCTTTTATTGCAACGCTGCATCTGAGTAATCATGATCCATGTACAACAGTAAATTTTCTCTCTGATTGTAACAATTGCTACAACACCTTTTCATCTTGAACTGCATTAAAATAATTCTGGGCATGCCTTATGTCTTCTGTGCTACAGACAGTGGTAACAAATAAGCTTTCTCAATTACCAGTGATAATTTTGTGAGTCCTTTTTACTATAGCACCCTAGTTTTCAGAAACTCCAACAAAGCTAATCCTTCTTCACCCTCTAAAACTACCTTCAGTCTCAAATTCTTTGTGTGTGTCTTCTCCATTGCAGTGAATCACTGATGCCCGCTAATTCAGCCATTCTATTTTGCACTTTAGCCACCTGTTGCTTCATTGATATCATGGTGACCTGCTGAGAATACAGGAAGTCATTATCATTAACACCATCTACTTGCATATTTCATATATTTCTTCCAGATACATTATGCTTCAAGTCAAATTTCACCTCTTCCAGATGTCTCATTACTTCCTTACAATTCAATTGAATAAGTTTTTATCACATTTACTGCAATACTGTGACGGCCTCCCTTGGTTCTAATTACTGCATATTTCTTCATGCCAACACAGCATTTTCAGCTGCAGTCTCTATTTTTTCCACCATTTTTCATGCAGCAAAATCTTCACACACACTAGTTTTACTGACAAACATTGAATAGCTTTTTATAACCACAAAAAAGTATCTTTAATTAGCCATAATACCAAGAGTACCAGCAGTAATTAAAAAGATCTTCAAGCACCATGAAGCTTCCCCATGTGTCTATATCAAAACTTTGAAAGGTTTTATTTTCATAACAGTGTATGTGTTTTATGTTCTTAGTATATGTACATGTGTACATATACTAGGAAATGGTGATATCAACATGCAATTTTACATGTTGTTTGGTTTATAAATTAGTGAACATAGCGGAGAGTACTGAACATTATAAACTTTGCTTTTGAACTTTTATTTATAATTTTGACTCTCCTTCCCAATGATCTTGGATCCTAGTAATTTCAGATGTTTAATAGTACCTCTTCTTTCCCTTTGAAGATCTCTGGGAGGTAGCTTTTTTTTTTTGCTCAATCTACTTTAAACCCCCTCCATGATGGACTGCAGACTTGACCACCTGCCCAGCATGCATAGTATCTGAACATAGGTTCACAGGTAGGGCCTATATAAGCCTAGCCAAAAAAGGTACCCTGGCTTTCACCACCCAAGAAAATTATTTTCCTGTGCCCCTGTCGAGCAGAGCCACAGAGGTGATCCCAGGGGTGAATTTCTTATTTCCCATCCAATCATCAAGATTTTAATTGAAGAGTGTTAATGAGAAGCTTTGTTTGATATAGATAGGTAGGTTGTTTCAGAGAATGAGAAGTCTCTGGGACAGGAATCTATCCCTCCAGCATGTTCTATTTATTGTGGTGACAAGGTTTCGGTCCCTAGAGCGTATAGCTCGGAGGGATTGGGATTTCTTTAAGTGGAGCATGTCCAACAGCTCTGGGTTTGACATAGCTTTGTATGTTAGGCAGAGATCGCCTCTGAGTAGGCGATATGCGACGGAGTAAAGCTGGAGTTTTTAGAGACGGTCTGGGTAGGGCATCTGTTTGAGGCCGGTAATCCTCTTTGTGAGGTATTTCTGCGGCCTTTCCAGTTGTTGTAGATGTCTTGTGATGTACATACCAAAACGGGCATTGTACTCTATAATGGGTCTAATGAGTGATGAGTACAGGGGAACAATGACTTCTTTTTTCCTGGATGAGAAACCTTTTGTGATGAGGTGTGCCATGTAGAAGGATTTTCTGACTACTGTGGTGATGTGATTATCAAAGGAGAAACTACAGTCCACCTGTGTCCCAAGGTCTCTTATCACACTTTCGGTGTTAAGTAGACTACCACCTATGTGGTAGCTCATGGGTACAGAGTTTTTACCAAAGGGGATGACAATGCACTTTCTGGCATTGAGCTTGAGGCCATGGCTTTGACACCAGGCATCTGTCTCAGTGAGGCCCTTTTGTAGGATGTCCATATTGTTAGGGGTTTTGATTATGGCTCCTAGTTTACAGTCATCTCTGAACTTTGTTAGCCAAAGACCTTCTGTGTTAGCCTGTACTTCAGAAAAGAAGATACCAAACAGGAGAGGACCCTGGACTGAACCCTGTGGTACTCCACTTGTTACTGGTTTGAAGTCGGATTTGGAGTCTGCTACTTTCACAGTGTGGGTTCTGTCAGTGAGCCAGTTGGCAACCCATCTTCTGACACTAGGATTTATACATACTTTAGTGAGTTTATCTATAATTTCAGAATGGGGGATGGTGTCAAAAGCCTTGGCGCGATCTAAATAGGCTGTGTGAACCACCTTACCCTTGTCTACAGCTTTGGTGACTGCTTCAAAGAAGTCTATCAGGTTTAGGAGACATGATCTTCCTTTTACAAACTTGAACTGGGTGGGGTCCAGAGTTTGGACATGACTACAGGAAGAAGTTATTCTCTCACCTAGTTCAGTTTCAGTTGTGAACACCACTCATTAAGATCACTGTGACACTAGTTAGTCTAATTTTTTCAGCAACTCTTACTTTCTGTCCCACTGAGCACACCATAACCCAGTCTGCTAATCAAAACATGATCACCAGCAAAGCTGGAAGATGCTCTTCTGCATGCTACAGGACATTTTTCTGTACAGATTTTTTTCAACGTTATAGAGAAAGAGAAATTTGAAGAAAAAACTACACCTTAATTGGGGATAGTGATATATGATCAAGACTTGCAAAAACCCTGCTTAATATATATCTTTCTTTGATCCAAGCAAAGATATTTAGCTGATAGTTGATGGTAGTGCTCTTCAGTAAGGTGCCATACTGTTATGAATGCCATGGTCATTACAAACTCTAGCATATGCAAGCAGAGCCACATATGGACATTATTTACCTTTATATCAATCACAAGCTGATTGAAGGAACAAGCAGCAACTCCAGATAAAAAATACCTCTGAGATTAAAGACATAGACCCCGGGATTCATGAAGCTTGTGCCAGGTGCCAGAGTAGCGTCGGCGATCTAGCGACAAATATGTCCACTGAGCGATTCAGGTACAAGCTGTTTCCACGTGCACTACCAGCATATACCAGAGCTGTGCAGCTCCCGGCGCATGTATGCTAATTACCGCATGAGCAGCAGTGTAGCATGCAAATGAAGGTATATAGCTATTCATGAAGTGGTGCAGACACAGAGTAAGCATGAAGAAATGTAAATAAAAAAAAAAAAAAAAACGGTTTACATTTTGTCAAACATAAAATCGGAGCCATGAAAGCGGATCAGACATACGTATTATAATGTTAATATATGCCAATGGCTAAATATATAGCCAATGGCATAAAAAAACATGCACAACATATAAAAAATAACATTTAATGTCATGGCCACACTAACGCAAAGTAAAACCGCAGTGCATCGGTGCACAAACGGGATCACAATGAAAATATATTTATATGTCATAAAACTGAAATGTAACACATTTCATGAATTCCCCATAATAGTCAATGGCACGCATGCTACACCACAACCATGGCGCAAGGGTTGCTAAGGGTCTGTGATAGTGTTCTGTGTGGTAACTAGGAATTAGTAGTCAATGCCATGCAAATAAGTCAAGTAATACTGAATCACAAACGCCACACCGGCATAAAGATGTACCACACGGCATAGCAGTACAACACCGAGGAGTGGCCTGGAGGTAAACATGACATCAAGAGAGGGGTGCGTCACCGTAGCTGTAAGCACATTGGATCATTGCTTAACCATGTTGCCTGTTGCTAAGCAAAGCCGCAAGATAGGGGTGTGAAAGAAGCCATAGCTTTGCTTAGCTGACAGCACACAAGGTAACCGAAAGTTCATGTGAACGTGGATGGAAACGCACACAAAACCTCGTAAACGGCTGTGAGTGGCGTGCACTACAGCTGAAACAGGAAGGATACAGGAAGACAATAAGGAAATGCTGCAGTATAGTAATTGGAGTACAAATGAGTAATTAACACCTAGGAACTCACAGTGGGCCATTGACAACAGTTAACAAGGTTGCTAGCAGCTACCTGCAAAACAGGAAAGGGGAGGTGCCATACAGCAAAGAAAAGAGAACTGTCACAGCAGAACAAAGCAAACTTGCAGTAGATCAGCTACATAACACATTTCCCAACACAATCCTGGGTTTTGAAAGTACAAAACAAGAAAGCCGCCAGCTGGATGCATGCCTGACAATGGGAGGGGAATTGGGTTGAAAATTGAAGTAAAGGGCAATAGATGAATCATGGCACCGAGCGTTAGTCAACACCAAAGGCCCCACAATAAAACCAATAATTAAGATACCCTGCAGCTGGAGTAGCACAAATACACCCAATTATACCAGCATCATCCATTGCACAATAGTATAAGGTGTGAAAGCCCCACACACACACTTGTGTATTCCCAAACACTCTGCACCGTTGGTGTATACAGATGGGGAACTTTTAATATGTACATGCTAGAGGCCACCATAGCTTTGATTAACCAGCATGTGTTGGAGACTGACAGTGGTGTGGAGGATGATGCTGACAACCATCTCAGGCACCGGAGGAGGAGAAGAGTGTTCAGACCCAGGATAACCTACCAGGGGCTAAATGATCTGGAGATAGTAGAGCATTACAGGGTGGACAGGGACATCATACAGCAACTTGTTGAGCTGTGCCAGTCATGCCTCAGAGCCAGAAGTAACAGAGGAGAGCCCATCTCAGTGGACATGAAGGTATGTGTACCACATGCCAATGAGCACATATATTTCCCCCGAACGCAGGAGGAGTTGGCCAGCAGTATGCGTCTCTTCCACCATGTGGCAGACTACCTGGAGGTACTGGGTGCAATAGACTGCACACACATACACGTCAAGTCACCACCCAGTGAGCAGGGTAGGCGCTACATAAACCGCAAGTGATACCCCTCCATCAACTGCCAGGTTATGTGCAATGCCCAGGGCATTATCATGGATGTGTGTGCTGGCAGCACTGGAAGCTATCATGACTCCCACATCTGGCATGCCTCACAGCTGTATCAGGTATTTGCCAGGGGGGACATCCCATCTGGCCACCTGGTGGAGGACACTGGCTATGCACTGGAACCGTGGATGACGTCTCCCATCATAAATGCACACACAGCCACGCAAGAACGCCATAATGAGGCACACACAGAAACTAGAATCATCATAACGCGCGTGTTTGGGATGCTGAAATCATGGTTCTGTTTCTTGGACATATCTGGTGGAGCCTTGCAGTACTCTCCAGGCACATGTGCCCACATCTTCATAGAATGTGCCGTGCTACACAATATTATCCTGCAGAAACAGCTGCAGCAGGGACAGAATGGTGAAGGCCTTCACAGCCCACCACCATTGCCAAGGGACCCACAAGCATGAACACCGTGTGCTAGCCCCAGTAGGCAGACGGAGGTGTCCCCAGTATGGCCATGCCTTGGCAAAGAGGGAATTTATAGCACACACACTGACAGTGTAGGCACTCATGGACTGACACCCTTCTCCACCTGCACACACAGCAAACATGGATGGCACATACACACGACCACCTGTAAATTATCATGTATAGGTGGTCTACTGTGTGCATCCTACATAGGTAGCCCTCAACTATTGTACACACAACTGCCATTGGCACAAGGTAAATCAATACCTGAACAGTGAATTAAGCTATCCGCATGTGTCCATACTGTATGTAGAGGTTCATAGATACATAGGTAGGTACATGCCCAACTGCCGAGACCACTCATAAGCATAGGCAAAAATGTCTGCTGTCACCACCCCATCGATTAACTAACTGCCCCTCTGTGGAGCAGAGCCAATTGCAGGATCCCTGGGGTGTATCCACTATTCCCCACCCACTCTGCAAGGATTCCCTGGAGTGTTAGTGATGGGTTTTGTATAATGTAATCAGGGATGTAGTTCCAAATAATGGGGAGTATCCCTGACAGGAATCTTCTCAGATGTTTACATGTTACATAGTATACCTTAAACACAGCTTGCATATATAAGTAGTTCTCCACAGAATAATAAAAATGTGGGACACACAACTGCTGAAATGTGCATTAATCACCCTTGCACTACCAGTGCCTGCTCTGAGAGGTAAGAGATCACTGCCAGGATTAGAACACGCAACCATGTACACAATCTTCACAATAACATACCACTAAGCTACCTGAGATGTACCAATGGCAGTCGTGTATACTGACAGGATAAAACACAAAAGGTAGGAATGTGTTGAAATAGGGCAAACTGGCATGTACCCAATGAAAGATGTATGTTTTATATATAGATATATATATATATATATATATATATATATATATATATATATATATAATATATATATAGAGAGAGAGAGAGAGAGAGAGAGAGAGAGAGAGAGATATGTCGATATATGGGGATATACATATATATGTACATATATAGATAGGTTAACAACATCTACATAACCATGGAGGTACATATAAATGGGATACCTACCACATACCGACTGCTTTACATACTGACGAGTGTAATCCTGAGGCTTAAGGTCCGAAAGAACACAGTACTGAAACATCAGATGCGCGAGGTGTAAAATCACGATGTTAAGGGACAGTTAGTCAGTGCTTCTGGTGTTGCAGTTCAGTTAGTGTGTGTAAGTGTGTGTTCTGGGTGTGGTGTGTGTTCTTGGAGGACTGTAATGTGTGGGTGTGGGTTAGCTTTGTGTGTCTGCACGATCTAGGAGGTAGAATATTAAAGTAGGGGTGGTGTGGGGGGCACAGCCACCTACATGGGGGGGGTGTAGGGGGGCTTGGCCACCTGCTCATTCATAGTGTAGGATGGTTTGTTTGGGTGTGGTGGGTAGCAGTGTGTCTGTGTGTGCATGTGTGTGTTCCATGTTCGTGTTACTCTCGTTAGTAACTGTCGCTGTCGGTAATGTGGGGTATGAGAGTCTGGGCCTGGTACTGTGTGCTTCGGAACTGTGTAGTTTTGGGATTCTGTAGGTATCCCATATACAGCGGTTGAAGTGTTCATATATGTGTATAACATGGACCATAGCAATCACACATTCCACCACTACCAACCTTTATGAACAAAGGATATGGTAAGTATATGCCTATACACTATTACAAATATGTGCTATGGACATGCCCAAATGATAGTGTTACCACCTGTTCCACCTTGTGAGGGACAGTCCCTCTTTGGGCGGTTGTGTCCTGACCCAACATATTAAACGTGGCAAATGTCCTGGGATTGTAGGACATAATTATGTTCCATATGTACCGTAATAGTTGCATACAATAGTTCTTTATGTATCTAAAATACCTACATGTTACAAGAAACAGGATAAGCAACTAAACTGCTACAAGAATAAGCTTATATTTAGGCAAGAAAGGAAAGTTCTATCCCTTGTACTGACCGTGGGTTTGTGTTGGCCTGTAAATTCTGATGTGTGTCCTGAAAATGTCCCACTATGGCCATATCAAAAGGTGGCAACCCTAGCCAAAGAGGGTCAGTCACCAACACAACTATGATGACTGCAAATACCTATGACAGAAATACACAGCTTTCATGTAACAGCACTTTATTACATTCAGATGTATTACCGAAGGGATTCAAGGACTAACATCACCTGCATGCTATACAGGAACCACATAACAGTGCCTTAATGAATCAGCCTGCAATTACCATACTATTAGTCCACTAAAAGATAGGTGTTCAAATAGGGAAGGAACCCTCACACACATATCGATTATGTATAAAAGCAGTTCCTACACACCTGCATCTGCTATGCATACCCACCAACATCACCCCCACACCCAAACAAATTACAATAAAAACTGTAATAACATCGCAAATCATTCACTCACTGTACGACATCTGCAGATGCCTTAACATACCTTGTCAGGGACACACCAACATGGCCCTATGTGAAATGGCTGCTGTTATACAATGGAACAGCTGCTGATGTTACAGGGTTTGTTTGCACTAATCCCGTTTCAGAGGGTTGTGTGTACACCGGGATGTGTTAGCAATTACTGAGTAACACCACAGTATGCTACACTTGTACACCAAATCAAGGATGTCTGGTGAGCACACTGTAAACCACATAACAGTTCATGCATAGACATGCAGCCTTGAGCTGCCCAAACATCCTTGCCAGACTTAAACATCTGCAGAAGTATCGGGTACAAACAAAACCTGCTTAAGTAGCAATGTTCTGAAATATAACAGCTGCACTCACATGTAGAACAAAATCGTCTAGCCATTACACACAATCCACGGGAGTCATGAAGCTAATATATCTCTGTGTGTCTCCATATAGCTGTTGAAATATATCACAAACCATACATCCAGGCCATCTTCCTTGAAAGTAAGGCAAACGGACAACGCCCAAAAGGAGTACTCAGTTATACACCACTGTTGCCATGGTATCGGCTAATGGAGTAGCTGCACAGCTGATGTGCATCTAATTAACTACTTTGGAACACCAATTGGTGGTCAGGATACCACATGTTACCGATATTTAACTCGAAAAGAATGGGTTATCACACATTCAAACCATCCGTATATACATGCAGAACGTTACAAAGAAGATTGAAACACAAACTTAAAAGGATTGAATCAACAGTTAAAGACACCTCGGGTTACTAATAAGGTATGTAGAACAGTCAGTATGTCTGTGTATTTAGTATCTTTTCTGTAGTATTTAAAGTGCACACAATCCATATAGTGGAAACAGTTATCTTGTAGTGATGTATTGCTGAGCATAGTAACGCTTGTAGTATTTGTGTGTACTGCTGTAGGTCACAAGGCAAACACCGCATACACCACAAGGGATGCTATATAAGGGCTTTGAACAGAAATACTCCTCATCAGCCACTGTCAGTGGCAGTGCTGGTCCAACAAGTATGTGCTATAACAGGGGATAGTATATGCTGATATATTGTAACGATAGCCATATCTATGGGTGTATTACTGAGAATAACATGTCGAAGGTTGGGCCACTGTGCAATTATGATTTGCATTGTGGGATATTGTGCCAATAACTGTGTAATGTACAGTATTGTAGGCAGATATGTATTACAAGCTATATAGCATTACTGTTATGTTAGGCAAACATTAGTTATGTCTATTGGCATTTACAATACACAATAACAGGATACAGATGTCTTTTAGTCACCAGACAGTTTATCAGCATGATAGCAAAGTAAAGTGGAAGAGCTAGTTAACTATCCATGCACATAAGACATGTAATATGTGCAAAGGTAGGTACTAGGCTGTCTTACCAAGGGTATTTATAAGCCTAGAAAACTAAAAAAAACTGCTCCAAACCAAGACCAAGCGACACGGACACCAGAGGTTAGCGCTTTCATTCACTTTAATATGCTGTGAACTTCATCAGAAACACTCTAACCACCCTAGGACAGCATTTAAATACTTAATTAACAGTCACATGACTGAATAATTATAATTTAAAAAGAAAGCTCATTTTTGCAAATATAAAAAAATACATACAAAAATCCATATGATGGAAATAGTAAGAATAGAAAACATAATAAAAAAGTTTTTTATACTTTCTACTAAATGTCATAAAATAAAGTTTGAAAAAAACTTTACAATTTGGTTTGCAAAAAACACTTTATATTAATGGTGTCATTTAGACAGGGTGCAACATCTGTGCCCAAGTAAATTCGCCATAGAGATTCTTTACATTCTAACCAGGTTTTGTAATCAATTGAAAAAGTTTCTTGATTGACAGTATCTATCACCGAAAAGACAAACTTTTTGAAGTCAATACAAATACCAGCATGTTTTGCCAAAGCATTGGTTTGTTCTTTTTTCTTAATTGCTAAAAGATGTTCATAAATACGTCTTTTTAAACACTTTGTAGTTTTTCCTATATAATAACTTGGGCAGCATAAACATTATGCAATGTATACTACCATTTCACTTTGACAAGTGTAATATCCTTTGGCCCAAAAAGTTCTTTTTATATGACTAAATTCCACTGAAGACGTGTTACTGATGTACCTACACTGTCTACAAGAATTGCAAGAATAACTACCTTTTTCTGAATGAGTGCACTTTTTGTGCCAGTTTTGTTGTTGCAACCTTGTTCTAATAAAGTCTAGATAGTTGTACCTTTTTATAAGTAAACAGAGGTCACAGTCCTATAATCTTAGCTAAATCTATGTTACCTAGTACAATTTTCCAATTGTCAACTATAATTTTTCTAATAGTCCACATCTCATTAACTATAGGAAGTGGAAATGAACAAGTAAAGCTGTTGTTCAAATTCTTAGAGTGGTCACTGATACCCTGCCCTTCATTCAATGCTTCAGATTGAATGTGACCTCTCAAAATTGGACTTGCCTTGCCGTCTCTTAACTTTAGAACTTCATTTTCTATTTGCTTCCGCCATAATCTATCATAACCTCTAGCCTCAAATAAAGTTGTCAAAATCTCCATTTCTTTTATAAAGTCAGTGTCTGATGTAGTTAATCTACTACATCTAATTAGTTGTCCTTTAACAACACCCTTTTTCATGTGAGGAGGATGGAGGCTGTCTCTATGTAGATATTGGTTAGCAAACACTGGCTTTCTATAAATGCTACTAATAAACTGTTTGGACAGAAAGTCAAATGTCAAATTTAAATCCAAATAGTTGAGACTACAACCAAAACCACTGATAGTGAACTTTATGAAGTCAGTGGAATTGTTTAAGTCAGAAACTAGCATTTCGAAATCTTCATAACTGCCTTGCCAAAGAAAAAAGAGATCATCAATGTAACGGTGATATATCAGTATTCTATCAAACAACCTGTGTTTAATAGGAAACTTGTTTTCACAATTCGCCATCACAAGGTTAGCAAAAGCAGGGGCAACTCTAGCCCCATAGTTACTCCTGATGTTTGTTTGTGCAGTTGTTCATTACATTTAAAAAAATATTGTCTAGAACAAGATCCATTAGTGCACAAACAGTAGTTATCTTTGTGTTGTCAAAATCAATGTTTGTAGTTAAGTATTCTTTCAAAAATGCCAAGCCTATTTCTTGATCAATGGTCTTGGTTTGGAGCAGTTTTTTTTAATTTTCCAGTGATTTTGTGTCTTTTCAAGTTTTTGTGGTATTTATAAGCCTAGCTAGAGTGTGTTGGCTTTCACCACCCCCATAGATTGGTTCACTGTGCCTCTGAACAGCAGAGCCATTAGTTCCCTGTGCATCTGTCCAGCAGAGCCACTGCAGTGACCCCCAGGGTACATGTCTGTCTCCCATCCACACGTCAAGGTTTCCCTTGAAGAGTGCTAGTGAGGGGCCCTGCCTGATGTACATTGGAATCATGTTCCAAAGCATGGGGAGTGTCCGGGTCAGGAATCTATCTGTCCAACATGTCCTAGTCATCATTGTGGTTAGGTGTATATCCCCAGAGCATGTGGCTCTCAGGGGCCTCTGTTTAGGTGGAGCATATCCAGCAATACTGGGTTGGACATGGGCCTTGTATGTCAAGCAGAGATCACCTGTGAGTATGCGGTAGGCAATGGAGTACAGCTGGAGTTTCTTAGGTTGGACTGCATAGGTCATCTGTTTTAGGTCAGTAATCCTCTTGGTGTGGTACTGTTGTGGTCTTTCAAGCTATTGAAGTTGTCTTGTAAGGTATATCCCAAATGGGGTGTTGTATCCTTTAATGGGTCTAATAAGTCATGAGTAGAGAGTCACAATGGCCTCCTTTGATCTGAATGCGAACCCATTAGAGATTAGGGGGGCCATGTAGAAGGATATTCTAACCACCTTGTCATTATGAGTATCAAAGGAGAGATTGCTATCTACTGGGGTTCCCAGATCCCTTATTACCTTTTCTGTATGTAGGGGACTAGCACCTATGTGGTAGTCTGCGGGTATATATCCAAAGGGGATGACTATGCACTTTTAGGCATTCAGCTTGACGCCATGATATTGGCACCAGGTATCCATCTCAGTGTGACACTTCCAGAGGATGTCTGTAAAAGCTGGGGAAACAATTATGTCCCCTAGTTTGCAGTTGTCTGCAAACCTTTTCAGCCAAAGCCCTCCTGTGCTTGTCTGTATGTCAGAGAATTATATACCGAACATGAGGGGTCCTAGGACTGAGCCCTGGGGGACGCCACTCATAACTGGTATACAGTCAGACCTAGGGTATGCAACTCCCACTGTGTAGGTTCTGTCCATGAGCCACTTTGCAAACCATCACATGACGTAGGGGTTAATGTTCAGGCGGATGGGTATGTTGATAATACCCGAAGGATGAATGTTGTTGAAAACCTATGAGAGCTCTAGGTAGGCTGTGTGGACCTCCTTACCCTCATCTAATGCCTTGGTAACTGTCTCTAAGAAGTCCACCAGATTTAGGAGACATGGTCTGCCCTTAACAATGCCAAACTGGGAGGAGTCAAAGGTTTGGAGGTACCCAATATCTCTGTGACTGAAATCCATGATGTGCTCCATAGCCTTGCAGACCAGTCTAGTCAGGCCTATAGGGCAATAGGTCCCATGGTCTGTTGTGGTGCCACCTTTGTGGAGTGGGATAACTGTTGCTGTGTGTCATTCAGGGGGCAGTATGCCCAATGTGAAGCTATTATTGAACATGGTGTGTAGGTGGGGAGCCAGTACATTCTGAAGTTCATGTAAAATGCAGCCTGGGATGTTGTCTGGTCCCATGGATGCTGTGATACTGGCTTTAGTGTTTGCAGCTTTGAGAGGGAGGGGGTAAAGTTAGCACTGAACCTATCTGCCAGGATGTTGGCAATATCAGTTAGGTCTGTATATTTAGTGCCATTGTGCTGTAACTCAGAGCAGATCTGAGTGTTGCATTGAGATTCTTGACATAGCTGTAGATTGCTTTGTGGTTGTCTTTAGAATCTGTGGTGATTTTGTTTTTGTAACTAGCTTTGGAGGATTTTATCTGTTATTGCAGCTTCTTACTGAGGCTGACCAGGGAGCTCCTCCACTCATGGGATTTTACTCTCTTTTGCAACAGTTTCTTTCTTCTGTTGTACAGTTTGTTTATGGCAGGGGACCACCAGATTGGCTTCCTTTTTTTGGAGGATAACGTCTTGGTTCTGTTTGGGATAGCATGATCCATGCACTCATGTAAGTGCTTATAAAGTGCAATTGTGTAGGATTCAGTAGTCGTAACTGTATTGTCCATCTGCATGGGTGTCATGAAGTTCACCACTTCTGTCTTAAGAAGCATGAAGTTGGCTTTGGAGAAATGTTTTACCATGGTTTCCTTAATGGTGGGTGGGGGTGGGTGCAGGATGTGGATATCTAGGGTAATTAGCTTATGGTCAGATCGGACCAATGAGGTGTTGACTTCCAATGTGGAACACAAGTCACTCATGTTGGTAATGCCTAGGTCTAGGATATTGTTGCCCCTGGTGGGTGTGTGGATATGTTGATTCAGGGCCTTGGTGTTTATGAATTCCAGAAAGCGTTGAGCTAATGAGTTGGTACATAAGTAGTTTTCCCAGTTAATGGTGGGGTAGATTCAGTGAGACTATGCGATGAGTGTGGTGTTGTGTGAATGTTTACCTTCTCCACATGACTGTCAGGGTCAGTCTTGACTGAAGAGAGCTTTACCTCCAGTTTGGCTAGATGAGTGCATCTCTCACAGGTTGTAGCATTGGGTGGTAGGTGGAGAGGCTTGTCTGTGTGCATGAGACAATGTGTACGTTGCTTTAAGATGTCCAGATTCATCAGATAGACAGGTGAGAACACTGGCAGTTGACTCTTGGACATGGCTGATTATAGAACTGCTTTACCATAGATAAGTGAGGAAAGTGAGTACAAGAGCTATTTTACTCTAAGCAAGTGAGAAAAGTATGTACAAAACCTGTTTACCTCTAGGTAATGAGGAAGATTGAGTGTTATAGTAATTATTAGCTTACGTAGTGCTTACAAGTTCTAAACAAGTGCTGAGCATGAATAAGCAATCCAGACAGGGTCTTGGATAACATAAACACACCCCCCCCAACAGGTAAACAAGCATATATCCATGTACACCACAGGGCCCCTGTACCCACAACTATGCAGGTACAAGCTGCACTCAGACTGCATGGGACCTGTCCACATCACAGGATGTATCATACAAATATGGCAAAACAAGATGCTCTCCACGTACACATCGTGTAAAACATAGCTCCATGTCAGGTTGTGTACACACTGAATGGTGCACACCAACAGGTATCACAACCCACAAAGGGGGAGACACCACTGATAATGGGAAGTACTGCACTACTACCCTGCTGAGTCTGGTCTGGAAGGCCATGAACCTTCATCAAATAATTGATGTCAGCAGTACAGATGTAGATGACAGTAAGGCTGATGTCACACTGCATATCATAACCTTGCCAGGTCATAGGACATCATCACCCATACTGTGTACCACCTACACTAGGTATACTAGATGTACATTCCTATGTCACAGGAGTGTTTTGCAATGGGACTGCTGGCAGAACCAACACAGCAGAAAGTGTCTGAATAATACATGCTCATCACACCAGTGGCAGCTACAGTATGTCAAGGTTAATGAATTTTATTCCCCCTCATTGTAGTCCATACCTTACAGACAAACAGAAGGCATCTGCCTATTGATGTATGCAAGTGAATATGACCTAGGAGCAATAGCCGACTCAGGAGTGTTGTGGACAACATACAGAAGGGGCTTTGTGGGTGAGGTGTGTGTGACATATGGCCACAATCTGACAGCTACATATTGCATTGTCACCCCTAAGTTAATAACCCTGTACCCATGAACTACCACCTAGGCAGCGGTCAACATAATGGGGCACTTGTGTGTAAGGGATGCAGCTGGGCAGTTGTCTTTCCTGTGATAGCTACGTTACCACACCTGTCAGGTAGTCATATGTGGCAACCCTAATAATGACAGGGTGCCATCCATGAATTTAGAGATCATTGTCCAGCCATACACAACACTCAAGTGACCCATATGAGATCACATATTTCCTTTAAGGGGTATTGGCCATATGCAGATGGCCTACACCAGCCTTCCCATTCCCCATCTCCACTATGTAACATGATGCATACCCTGAATAAATCCATGTACAACCCAGTGATGTTGGACATGCTACACGTACACATCCTGATCGCGAACACATACTTCATGGACAATCACCTTCCACATGTTGGACAGATCCTTGCCCCATACACCTTTCATAGTCCTGCCATACTATGCATTCCTGTCCATCAAAGCTGCACATTGCTCCCCTCTCAGACATGGTGTGATAACCGTATGGTAAATGTATCATTAACCCTGTGGATCAGTAATGTGGCACTGCTTCACCTGGCCCCACAGACCTGCCTGTTGGCTACTGCCAGGTAACCTTTCATCCTAGATTCATACATGGCCCATGGCATATAGCCCACTAGTTGACTTTGACTGTACATGCTATAGTTGAAATCTATCCCTGCAAATACCATCTGGCTAACCAGTGTTCCATGTGTATCACATGTGCAACACAGGTGATACATGGCAGGATGTTGAGTTGCTGTACAGTGCCATGTAGATGTATATGGCAGAACACATACATATAAAACCTTATGTGAGCAAGTCTGCAGGGTCACAGGTCATGTCTGTTAAGGCAGTGTAAGTCCTTATATGTGACATATACAGAGCATCAAGGTCAACTGCACACATCCAGCCATGTGCTGATAGGTAGGAACACCAGTACAGGCAAACAGACATGCCCACATCAAGAAAGCATCCACATGAAGTATGAGCAATGTAATCAGGTGACACACACACACATATATGGTGATAATATCCACTCACCATTGAGTGTCACATGTGTGTGACACAAACATGTCAGTGTCATGTAGGTTTGCAAATACAACTATTTAAACTTAATAAATGCGATACACATGTATGTTCAGCTGTAGCTCTGTATGTCTCTGTGAGTTACTGTGACCTGTCTCCATCATTATGTCTTCCAGGCATGCCATGTGCAAGGCTACCCCCTTTTACCTGCTTGGAGGATGAGGCCCTCATCCCATACCTACTCAACAATCATGATATCCTGTTCAGCCATGTGCCACAGGATGCACAGCAGCAGGATGCCCTGTGGATGGAACTTCATAAGAGGGTTAATGATGATGGTGGCCATAACTGCACATACCAGCAGGTGCGCAGACACTATACAGAACTCATTAGTCGGGCGAAACAGCGTGTGAATGCAATCACCAGGGAACAAGGTGCAACAGGTAGTGGACTACCAACCCAGCCCCCACACACACATACCGAGGAGCTATTGGCCAACCTGGGGACACCTGTAGCACCACATCCACAAGCCTTAGCAGATATTGTGGAGGTGGGTGTCCCTCAACCACTGAGCCTGTAGTTGCCTGGTAAGTCAGTATGCATCTATAACAACTATATTCCATACAGTTGCATATGTCACTGTACAATATGTAATGTAACATCATATGCAAGGCATGTATACACACATGCCACATACTATAGTATGCTACTCTGTGTATGCACACATGTGCATACACCATAGTATAGTCTAATGTACTGGTGTATGTGTTATGCACATTGCACCCTGTAGCCATTATACAGGCGTGGATAATGCTCATACTGCTGTGTTACTCCTATTTAGGTACCTCTGGCGTTCCACTGTGACAGCAGCCCATTGCAGGTGAGACTGTTATTATTTATCAGGAATCGTAATGCACAAATCTATCTGCCATGTGGCCATTTACAACATGTACACATAACGTATGGTCCTGTCACAATATACAGGTCGGACCTGCAATGCATCACAGTGCCTACCCATGTGCAACACTTGCAAATTATGTGAATCATCTCACCGACATGAATCCTCACAAACTGTCATTGCCAGATGTGTGGACAGCTGTGCATACAATGGTGGAGGTGTTGTTCACTGTAGGGACATGTACTATAGATCAGAACTACACATGTGGGGAATACAAACAGTACTACACAGTGGGCTGGAGTATGGCCAGCCCACAGGATTCACTGGTGTAGATCATAGCTCTGCTATGAATGTCACACAATGTGATGTGCAATCTTGACATGTCCATGACATCTAATGGCCTGGCTGTGACACTGCCTACCTAACCTGAAAACATATCCCAGATACCACCCTTTATCTGCATAACCCTGTCGTCAGTGGAGCATATGACATCTATGGGTGTATGTCATATGGGACAACACAGACATGTGAAATAGATGCCCATCACAATAATTTGGCCAACACATGTACACACATGGCCATGGAGGATGGCCAGAGACATGGAGCAACACACACAGTAGACGTGATGTGCTTGTGTGTACACCCTGTCGTACAATGGCTACACATGGTCCAACTATTATGGATACTGGCTAAAGTTCTTGCCACCCCTATAGTGCCTTTTTTAGGCAAGGTTCAAATGACAAATTCATCACCATAACAAGAACAGGCAAGCAAAAATTGAGGGTGATGCTACTCAATGCTAGAAGTTTAAATCGGAAAATGCACTCACTCGAGGCACTCCTTAAAATGGAAAACATTGATATCTGTGCAGTGACTGAGACCTGGTTCAAGGCTCCAGAGAGCACCCCTGCACTACCAGGCTATAACTCATACCACACTTTTTGGCCATGTAACCTGGACCGGAACACCAAAGGTGGAGGTGTGTCCATATTCATTAAGGATATCCACACCTCCAGGCTAGTTGCTCAGCATAATGCAGCCGAGGATATCCAAGTGCAACTAACTCTGGGCAAAACTGCAATCCAAATTATAGCTTGCTACAGATCACCCACCATGCCCCAGGATTCCCACTCCTCTTTTCTTGATGTACTGGAAAATATTAGGGTTCAACCAAACACCCTAATAATGGGCAATTTCAACTACCCCACCATTAACTGGGAAAACTACTCATGTACCAACTCCTTCGCTCAACGCTTTCAGGAATTCATAAACACCAATGCCCTGAATCAACAGATAGATATCCATATCCTGCCCCCACCCCCACCCACCACTAAGGAAACCATGGTAAAACATTTCTCCAAAGCCAACTTCATGCTTCTTAAGACAGAAGTGGTGAACTTCATGACACCCATGCAGATGCCAATACAATTATGACTACTGAATCCTACACAATTGCACTTTATAAGCACTTACATGAGTGCATGGATCGTGCTATCCCAAACAGAAAAAATATGTTATCCTCCAAAAAATGGAAGCCAATCTGGTGGTCCCCTGCCATAAACAAACTGTACAACAGAAGAAAGAAACTGTTGCAAAAGAGAGTAAAATCCCATGAGTGGAGGAGCTCCCTGGTCAGCCTCAGTAAGAAGCTGCGATCCCTGATAAAATCCTCCAAAGCTAGTTACGAAAACAAAATTGCCACGGATTCTAAAGACAACCACAAAGCAATCTATAGCTATGTCAGGAATCTCAATGGCAGCACTCATATCTGCTCTGAGTTACAGCACAATGGCACTAAATATACAGACACAACTGATATTGCCAACATCCTGGCAGATAGGTTCAGTGCTAACTTTACCCCCCTCTCACCCCCTAAAGAGCCCATCTCTATACTAGAAGAATGCAAGGTTCCTGTAATCACGGCTGTACAGGTAAAAACCACACTCTCCAAAGCCAAGAACACAGCATCCATGGGACCAGACATCATTCCAGGTTGCGTTCTACACAAACTACAGAACGAACTGGAAACCCACGTAAGTACCATGTTCAATCATAGCCTAACCTCAGGCTTTGTGCCTGCTGAATGGCGCACAGCAATGGTTATCCCACTCTACAAGGGGGGAGCCACCATGGACCCCGGGAACTACCGCCCCATTAGCCTGATGAGCCTGTTCTGCAAAGCCATGGAACTTATAAACAAAGACATTGGTAATCTCCAAACTCTGGACCCACCCAGTTCAGGTTTGTAAAAAGCAGATCATGTCTCCTAAACCTGATAGACTTCTTTGAAGCAGTCACCAAAACCGTAGACAAGGGTAAGGTGGTTCACACAACCTATCTAGATCTTGTCAAGGCTTTTGACACCATCCTCCACTCTGGAATTATAGATAAACTCACTAAACTAGGTATAAATCCCTATGTCACAAGATGGGTTGCCAACTGGCTCACTGACAGAATCCACACTGTGAAAGTAGCAGACTCCAAATCCGACTTCAGTCCAGTGACAAGTGGAGTACTACAGGGCTCAGTCCTGATCCTCTCCTGTTTGGTATCTACTTCTCTGAAGTACAGGCTAACACAGAAGGTCTTTGGCTAATGAAGTTTGCAGATGACTGCAAACTAGGAGCTATAATCGAAACTCCTAAAGATGTGGACATCCTACAAATGGGCCTCACTGAGACAGATGCCTGGTGTCAAAGCCATGGCCTCAAGCTCAATGCCAAAAAGTGCATTGTCATCCCCTTTGGTAAAAACTCTGTACCCATGAACTACAACATAGGCGGTAGTATGCTTAACACCGAAAGTGTGATAAGAGACCTTGGGACACAGGTGGACAGTGGTCTCTCCTTTGATAATCACATCGCCACAGTAGTCAGGAAATCCTTCTATGTGGCACACCTCATCACACAAGGTTTCTCATCCAGAAAAAAAGAGGTCATTGTTCCCCTCTACTCATCACTCATTAGACCCATTATAGAGTACAATGCCCCTTTTGATATGTACCTCACAAGACATCTACAACAACTGGAAAGGGTGCAGAAATACCTCACAAAGAGGATTACTGGCCTCAAACAGATGCCCTATGCAGACACTCTCAAAAAACTCCAGCTTTACTCCATCGCATATCGCCTACTCAGAGGTGATCTCTGCCTAACATACAAAGCTATGTCAAATGCAGAGCTGTTGGACATGCTCCACTTAAAGAAATCTCAATCCCTCTGAGCTACACACTCTAGGGACCTAAACCTTGTCACCACAATAAACAGAACATGCCAGAGGGATAGATTCCTGTCCCAGAGACTTCCCATACTCTGGAATAAACTACCTATCTATATCAAACAAAGCTCCTAATTAGCACTCTTCAAGAAAATTCTTCATGATTGGATGGGAAATAGGAAATTCACCCCAGGGATCACCTCTGTGTCTCTGCTCGACAGTGGCACAGGAAAATAATTTTCTTGGGTGGCTAAAGCCAGGGTACCTTTTTGGCTGGGCTTGTAATAGGCCCCAGGGTCGATAGCCTAGTACCTACCTATGAAACTATGAACTATGGCCTTTGTATAATGGTCATATTGTAGATGTGGAACACTAGACATCCTACAGGCCTGTGCACATCTTGTGTAGGTGTAACATCAATCCACCACATAAGATGTGTTGAACATCTTGAGGGTGTCACGATATGACAGCATCACCTGTACAGTATCCACATCAGCCCACAGATACAGTACATTCCCCTTGCTGGCGTCGGACATCAATGTCATACTTGCTCCTCGTGTATGTGTGTGTGGTACACAGATGTCATGTGGGACATGGTGTACCGACGTGTTCACCATGTCTGGCCATAGTTGCCAGGCAGTAGCAATATGGTTGCAGATGTGCAAGGGTGTCATCCGTATACCCACCAGTGACCTGTGCCACAATTTCCACATCATGGTTTAGTGTGTATATACCTCAGTGATGTGGGTCACATTCCACAGTATATATGTATTGTATCTGAACACAGTCATGGCTATGAACTGTGTCTGTAACTCACACTGTATAGCAATAGAGATGTCTCATGATTCCCTGCAATGGCCATGCACATCAGCTAAATGTGCAGTATATCTGTAGGGCAGACAGACAACACTGCATTGGGACACCATTGCCCCACTTTATATTTGACAGGACACCATTGTGTTAAACATGCATGCATGTCATTGCAGACATCAGCAGATCGCATGTCATATTACATGTGATTGTCAAGGTCATATGCCACACATCAGGCAGGTATACTGTCAACCTGTGCTGGTCTACATGGTGTAACACAGGGATGTATTCTAACTACTACTATGATTGTGTAATTTGCATGCCATCTGCTATGACACATGCATGCTGTTGTGTGCAACCCAGGGATGTATGATAACTACCACTATTATTGTCTGCGCTGCATGCCGTCTGCCGTATCACATGCATGTTGCATGTCATCTGTAGTATCACATGCATGTGTGCCTGTGTGTGTGTCTTTTGTATAGATTGTAATGTACAGTTCTTGTCTGCCCTCACAGGTGATGTAGGTCCATTGCCCTCCTGCGATACATCTGAAGTTAGTGTCCCCACAGACTCTAGCAGTGATGATGAATGTATGATTGAGTCACAGGCAGAGTTGTCAGGGGCTGAAACTGTGCCATTGGTTGCCATTCCAGCTATATCCCCCTCATCCCTGCACACTGATCCTATGCCTGCACATACCCCATCACCAGTGGCCATAGAGGAAGGACAGTTGGTGCGTGGTAGCTTGGAACAGGAAAGTGTGGGGGCTATGGAAGGTGTGCCTGCACACCATGGTGTCAGCCTACCGACTGGTGGTGCCCCACACAGGCACGTGGCCAGTGCTGCTCATAGGAGAACCTCTTGCCAACATGCTCCTGCAAGACAGAGTGCAGCAGCTGGTGTCACCAGATGCATGTTTCAGGCTGTAATGGAGGCACAGGCATGTGCTGAATGGCACAACAGAAAAGATCAGAGGCTACAGAGGGCTGCTGTCCATTCTTTAAACAACAACATCCAGGCAATAGTAAATGCTCAACAGCAGATTGCTGAAGCTTTGGATAAATGGTTGGGTGACATGGTTGGAGTCCTTGACCGTGGCATGACAATCCACGAGTGTGAGCTATCTGTGTTGGAACATCTGGTAGGAGTGAGGCATTGGGAATGTGGACATAGGCCTGCTACGTCACCTGTTTCAGGTCTACATGTACGAGCTACCTCACATGTCTGCTCCCATAGTGGCGGTAGCAGCAGCAGTGCATCTGGTGCTGTGCTGTCCACACCACGACACAGCAGGCCACATGCACGTGGCCCGGTACTGTCCCGACAGGGACACAGTTCCAGTGGACAAGTGACATCAGACAGTACCCAATCTGCACCTCTGCCTGGTAGTGCCCATGCAACCCCTGGCAGGCACAGGTCATATGTCCATGGCTGGACACTGTGAACTGTAAAACCTCACTTGTACAGTCTGCAGCTGTCAATAATACCCCTCTGTAGGCCAGGCACATGGCAAAACTGTGTGCATACATACACACACACACTGGAGACATATATATGGCACCGCAACACACACATGCATAACATCCACACATGCCCAATTAGATCAAAGGCCCTAACCCACACACATGATGTCATCCAATGGTGCAGCCTAGGCCTCTGGTAAACATTATCACCCTGTGCATATGATGATACCTGTGCCGCATCCCTGACATCCACACCATCGGTGCAGGGACATGCTCATATGGTCTGATGCACAGGATGAACAGACTAGGAAGATAAGTGTAGTTTACAATTGTTGAGTACAGTTGACAGGTAGCAGAAATACCATGTACTACAGGTGTACAATGCATTTCCTACTGTTAACAGTATGTTTCTTGTGTAACAACAGTAAATGCATGTTGGTCATGATGTTTTGCTGTCCTCCTTCAGGTCTAATTGCACATGCCGGTGGATGTCAGTGTTTGCAGTTAGTGTCCCATATGTCAATGTGGACTACTCACAGGTATGTATGAATATACCAGCATGCACTGTGCAGCTGCCACATACCAGTGAGAATGTCCCATGTTACAAACACGTCTACTGATCCAAGAGCATGATAGCTGTGTATTAAGCTACTGTAGCTACAGACGTGACATCCATAAAGGGTGACAGCACAGGTACAGTTACATGGAGTGGTGAGGTAAGAGAGTGGTCTAGCTGATTACAAGGGTAGAGGCCAGTGGGAAGTGTGATGCCTCATTGGGAATCAGTAATACACGTTCCCATGACAGGATGCCAACACACAACTGCACCCACACACTCAGGTATTGACACACATGTATTCAGTGACACAGTAACACACCCACACACTCACGGATTCACCGACACAGTAACACACACTCGCGCACAGTTGCTACTGGTGAGGTGAGGACCCCTGCCTATGTGCAAATTATCATTACAGCACTGTGCACCTTCATGACATGCCACAGAGAATACACATGTACAGGTAGTCAGAATGGCCTAAGATCGGGGACATCAACACGGATAGTAGAATGCATCACCTGGATGGGGGGAGGGGTCTTATCAGTTCAGTATGGTGACATACATCCTCACCCCAAGGACCAGACAGCCCTACATACACACACTGTGACATTCAGTGTTGAATACACCTATGTCATGCACATACAGATACCTCACATGTGTGAGATACACGCTCCTGCCTATGTCCTGCTTTCTAAATTGCATTCTGTACAGATGTGTACAGGAGAGTGAGTAACAATTAAGATGTATTCCCCACCATACGTGACATATATGGACACACGCAACCACACATGCCAGTACTGTGAATCAAACACCTGCCTAGCTTATGATATGTATGACACACGTACAGCAGTATTGCATGCATTACAAACTGTACTGACAGTTCCTGTGGCAACAGTGCTGATATATGCACACGGGATGTCTTAACTATTAACAGGTGTCAAGTGATTTACCTTCGCTGCCACCCTGACCGCAGTCTAAGTTGTGTGTTATATCCTTCAATTAACAAAACTATTACTTACCAGTCACATAGGTTATTGTAGGACAGCTTGTGACACACCTGTGAGCTGTCCACAGCAAACATCCATCTGCAAAGATGCCCCACCACTTAGTTATTTCCACACATCTGTCCATACCTGAGGTACATCTTTCCATACATTCAGCATATCACCATATACAGTTGGCAGTGTTGAGGCTGCATTGCAACTGCATGATGTACTAGGGTACACGTCACCTGCATACATCAGCAACTGCACATGCATGTTATCTGAATGCACAACACTATGTGTACATGTGTGTAGGTCTTATAATCCTGACATTTGGTCATGTTTGTAGACATTGCAATTGGTGGACATGTGTAATGACATACATGACACATGAACTGCTGTATGATATGATGGGTGTAATGGGTGACCGGTACAGCGGGAATGTTACCCCTGTCAACATTGATATCATACCTTATGTACTGTTAGCATTCAGCAGCCATGGACCTACATTCCATGTGCATATGTGTAATGGCTGTAGCCACCTGTTTGCACAAAGGACAACAACAGCTATGCTATTTACATGTATGTTATGTGTGTGTGTGTGTGTGTGTGTGTGTGTGTGTGTGTGTGTGTGTGTGTGTGTGTGTGGCATGTACATACCCAGGGCAGGTACATGTACGTCATATCCATTTATGAGGGCGTGTACTGGTGTACTGCAACAGTCATCTGTTAATGGTGGAAAGTACCAAGGGCCCCTGGTATGTGTACAGCTGACCTGGTTACAGACAGTGGTATCATTGCTTTGCATAACACATGATGCAACTGTGTCAATACATGTGTACTCTCTACAGTTGATGTAGAGCTTGGTACAGTACACAGGTCAAGTGTCACATGGTGATGTACTCTTATATGTCCTACAACATGTGTGGATGCGTGTTGGTGGTCCGAGGGCATGGTGGTGTCTGAGGTTTACATCCTAGAATGCAGCATGTGACACTGTGTCCTGCACATGACTCATCTGTGATGCATTTCGTGGGGGGACCGGTCAGTACATGTGAGTGGCCTTTATGTATGTGGGGACACCACCTGGAGCTGTCCGTACCTGTGTTATGGACCACATGTCTGGTTCTGAGGTATATGGTGGTAGTGCTAGGTTCTGAGGTATATGGTGGTAGTGCTATTGTGCACTATAAAACCATCAGCCAGGTGTTCCTCACTGCACAGATGTCAGTACTCCCCATTGTTGGATCTACAGTGACCAGCTGTGAATATGAACGCTACACATCTAACACTGGTTAGCATAAGAAAATAATGCAGTTGGCCTGTAGGTGAATGGGAGTTAACCTGTGTTTAGGACATTTGCCTTGGAATGACACTGTGTGGGCGGATGTGACTTGGGTATTATCCCCACTCCCTTGAATCATGGATGCATGTGATATGTGTCAAAGGCCTGTCTACTGTCAGCCATGTCATCCCAGAATGACAGCAGATGTTGTGTAAAAGACCGGTGTCAAATATATGTAGAGCAGCGTTTCTGCTAACAATGACAACTACTAACACCAGAGCCCATTACAATGTGTTTTTTACGTCTACCTGTAATAGCATGGCCACTGTGGCCTTCTGTGTTTAGCATCAGAGTGCATCCCAGTCAGCCCTGTGCGACTAGGAGTATGAGCATGCCCAGTATATCCTTGTGTAGATGGACACATTGTGCCTTCCAAACATCCCTGTGATACTAAGTGTGTGAGCATGCCCAGTGATACCTTGTGTTGGTTATGTGCCTCTGTGTATGGGCATGGCCATTGTAACCTTGTATAGTGGTAGTAGTCATCCATTCCACAGATGGGCATACTCCAGGTCAGGATGGATTCCTACTTTAAACACACAGGTTCACAGGTATGCACATCTTAACTGACAGCATCCCTGTTGATGTCCGCATTCTCAGAAGGACATAATGACAGCTTTGAAATGTGTAGTCTGTGTGGTGCGATTCAAAAGTATGTAGTATTGTAATAGTAATCTGTAAATAGGCAGGTGTTCCGTTCCCACCACTGGCGTGTGTGTGTGTATGTCTGTCCCCATTTTCCAGAGGACTGTAAATTGTTTTTAGACTGCTCACACTCCATACAATTTGTATACCCACCTTTGGCAGGGCAGATGGTGACACCCACCTACAAATACACCTCTGGGAGTGCTGTGTCCCAGTAATCTCGGTAGCACATTCTGTAACTGCTTAATGCTGTAGTGTAATAAAGTAGTTAGTTCGGTGTTCTAGTCCCATACATGCCATGTGTGTGTGTCCATGTTTGCCTGAAGACTGAGTAATGCCTTTAGACTGCTCACACTCCATACTTTTCCTATACCCACATTTAGCAAGGCTGATGATGTCACCCATCTACAAATACACCTCTGGGAGTGCTGTGTCCCAGTAATCTTGGTAGCCTGTTCTGTAACTGCGTAATGATGTAGTGTAATAAAGTTGTTAGGTTGGTGTTTTAGTCCCACACTTGCAGTGTGTGTGTGTGTGTGTGTGTGTGTGTGTGTGTGTGTGTGTGTGTGTGTGTGTGTGTGTGTGTGTGTGTGTGTGTGTGTGTGTGTGTGTGTGTGTGTGTCCCCATTTGCCTGAAGACTGAGTAATGGTTTTAGACTGCTCACACTCCATACATTTCTTATACCCACCTTTAGCAAGGTTGATGATGTCACCCATCCACAAATACACCTCTGGGAGTGTGGTGTCCCAGTAATCTCAGTAGTGAATTCTGTAACTGAATAATGCTGTAGTGTAATAAAGTAGTTAGGTCAGTGTTCTAATCCCACATTTGCCATGTGTGTGTGTGTCCCCATTTGCCTGAGGACTGAGTAATGCTTTTAGACTGCTCACACTCCATACATTTCTTATACCCACCTTTAGCAAGGCTGATGATGTCACCCATCTACAAATACATCTCTGGGAGTGCTGTGTCCTAGTAATCTTGGTAGCGCATTCTGTAACTGCATAATGCTGTAGTGTAATAAAGTCGTTAGGTCAGTGTTCTAGTCCTACACTTGCTGTGTGTGTGTGTCCCCATTTGTTTGAGGACTGAGTAATGCTTTTAGACTGCTCACACTTCATACATTTCATATACCCACCTTTAGCAAGGCTGATGATGTCACCCATCTAAAAATATACCTCTGGAAGTGCTGTGTCCTAGTAATCTCAGTAGCGTGTTCTGTAACTGTGTAATGCTGTAGTGTAATAAAGTAGTTAGGTCAGTGTTTTAGTCCCACACTTGCCATGTATATGTGTGTGTCCCCGTTTGCCTGAGGACTAAGTAATGCTTTTAGATTGCTCACACTCCATACATTTCTTATACCCACCTTTAGCAAGGATGATGATGTCACCCATCTACAAATACACCTCTGGGAGTGCTGTGTCCCAGTAATCTAGGTAGCGCATTCTGTAACTGCGTAATGTAATAAAGTAGGTAGGTCGGTGTTCTAGTCCTACACTTGCTGTGTGTGTGTGTGTGTGTGTGTGTGTGTGTGTGTGTGTGTGTGTGTGTGTGTGTGTGTGTGTGTGTGTGTGTGTGTGTCCGTTTGCCTGAGGACTGAGTAATGCTTTTAGACTGCTCACACTCCATACATTTCTTATACCCACCTTTAGCAAGGCTGATGATGTCACCCATCTACAAATACACCTTTGGGAGTACTGTGTGCCAGCAATCTCGGTAGCGCATTCTGTAACTGCATAATGCTGTAGTGTAGTAAAGTAGTTTGGTCAGTGTTCTAATCCCAGACATGCCAAGTGTGTCTGCCTGTGTGTGACAAGTACAGTGCTTTGTAGTATTTGCCGTAGGTAGGGGTCTGTATACAGGACATATGGAAAGTGTATGTTTGTCTGTCAGAGCCTGTGTAGAGGTGGCCATGATTGTCTTGCCATTGGACATGTTTGGGAGTGGGTTTTGTAGTTTTCCTATATGGTATCCACCTTATGACACATTGGCCACCTCACGAGGAGTACAGCTGTCAGTTAGCCATGGCACTGTGTTGGCAAGCCATACCATACATCTGGCAAAAGGCCTGGTGAACTAAGTATGCAGCAATACTAATACCCAGTATATGTCCCACATCCCATGTGCCATGCGCAAACAAACATGCCTAGGAAATCCCACTATGTTGCTAGTAACATGCACATTGAGGACAGATAGTAGGCATGGTGTGAATGCAGTGGCCTGCAGAGGACATGGCACCTTGTACAGCGATACAATAGGCACATATATGCGGACATTGTGCCTTCACTATGTTCCACACTAAATTCCTGCAACATATGTGGTGCCATCAAATGTGATCCACAAAAGCCAGCCAATGCTGTACACATGTGCCCTGTATGGACCCATGCCACTGACACCACGGAATAGCTGTATCATACTATCCATGCAGGTGCAGGGCCGACCTGCTCACTATAAGCAGGTCTTGCCACACCAGGCCAGTATTGGCATATCAGGGTATAACAGGCTGTGCACATAACATGTGTCTGCCAAACCAGGTACATCTGTACATGTCACAGTACAGTATTGTGGGACATGCACATCCTAGGCAATGTCCATGTGAAGGACTATCAAACACAGACATGGCATGCATTGCAAAGTTATGGCCCTACACATTGGTAACCAGAATGTCAGGCCAGATAATGCAGTACCCATCTGTGTGAAACATTGCAGACACTACACCCCTGCACTGCACACCATTGTCGGGTGATGCAATGGCAAGGATTACCCCTCTCCCAGCCTTGTACAGCCATCTTGCACAGCCAAACACTACACACCCATGGAGCAATGCATACATGCATGCCAGTACTGGCACCCTGTGTCTGCATGTGGGTTGTGATACTCCCAACCACAGTCACTCCCAGTATAAACCTCATTGGCATACAAACAGTTGTCAAGCACTTTCACATGCCCTAGCCCATAGAATCTCCAGATATTCCCTGTGGTGCATGTGGCCCTGTGCATTACTGCAGTGTGGCAAACTAAGTAGTTACATTGTGTATTTGTGGCCCTGAAAAAGGTGTCAATGCGTGTCCATTAGAGAGTGTGGTTGTGGTGACAATGGCAACCGTTCACGTGGACTGACATGTGTGCCACACATAATGTATGTCTACTATATCTGTTGCAGATGTCACTCACTCACCCACACACATGTTCTTACAGCACAGCAACATGTCGCCTTTGTGGCACATGTAGTAACATCATGCACATGTAATAGTAATGAGTAGTCAGGGGTTTGACCCCTGTACTATTCAGCATGTGGCAGATGATGCTTATGGTTAAGTCTCCAAGTCCTTCCCTGGTGTACATAGCCTGTCCTACCCACACACTCTCTGGTGGAAGTAAAGGTGTACACCTGCACAGCAGCAGCATGTGTATTGTAAGTGATGGAAATGGTCAGGTGATGGCCTCTGCATCTATTGCAGTCCTCCTCTAGCTGATTGCATGTGGTACAGCTGTGATGGTGTTCCCATAGCCATCTGCATGATGAACACAGTACACTATCTAGGGAAACATGTTGTTATCTGGCCATGACAGTCACTGTGAGTGGTACCTGGATGTGGTGTTCTGACATGGCATCACAGATGATATCTGGATGTACCTCAATCATTTTCCACAGTGGAAAATAGCCTAAAGACAGGAGGGTGATGTGCCACACATAAATGCAGCATGTAAGTGTAGCTATGTTGCACTGAGACTACTGCCTGTTTAACATGTGTGTGGTAATGGCTATTCTGCATGTTATAATACAGACATGACAGTACTCTGTTCATGAGGGACCCCCATCTGTAGGGCCATCTGTGAACTGGTCAGTGTGTGCAACCATTTGTTTCCTGTGTTACACACTGAACACACATCTGTGCACAGCAGAAGCATGGTGTGAAGATTGCAGACAGTACATGATGATAGGGATGTGTTACTGCCATCATATCCCTGATTGGACATGTGTCACATGAGACAGTGGTATGACTGACACTATGTTGGATTCCCAGTGACAAGCCAGTGATGGGCAACTGTTCATAGCTGTGGTCACATGTCTACTACACATTGTACAGTTGACATGCAGTATATATGCATGTGTTGTGCTCCCTCTGCAAATGTATACCATTTGTTGTGTTGGGTTGCTGGTGATATCTATGCATACTGTTGTAGGTAATCCTGCATGCTGTTGTCTATCACTAAGCCATATGTGGGTTTAAAATGCAAAACCATACACTGAATGGGTTGGGAGGTCCCGTCAGAACCTCCTGTCCCACTTCAGCTGACCATGGCACCGGGCACTAGCTCATCTGGGGCCCAGTCATAGACATCAACCTCTGTTGGCTCTGCACCACCTTCTTGTGGTACCACCACTGAGGATGGAGCATGTCCCCCTTGGGAGTGGGACCAGACAGGTACATATCTGCTGTCGTGCAGTCCCGGACGTGTTGCGTTGGTGGCTCCCTAAGGGGTTACGAAGCCAGATACGCCAGTTCAAGGGCAGAGTGTCACATTTACAGGGTGATGCTGCCCCTCCTGAACAGCCCCCAGCATTGCCTCCTTTGCATCTGTGTAGGCGCAGCAGTGGCAGTTGCCCATGGCTGGAGACCTCTATCCCACTGTTTCCATGGGCTTTTGAATGCCGAAGACCTATCCCCATCCAGGGTGTATCCCCCCTCACGTGTCATATACCAACCCTGTATGCTGTCTTTTCTGTAATCCTACCTATCCTCCACGGCCATACCCACACTCCTTCCCCAACATCTGACCCTCACCTATGGACACATAAGGCCATTCGGCTCCTAGGACAACATCTGCCCTATATATAGCTGTCCATTACACAAATGTGCCCACTGGACACATGAAACCCTTGTAATATGCATCATAGCATCTCCTGTTATCCTCACCCCTGTCCCTCACGTGCACGATCCTGTTATGCATATCACTCCTACATGGCCCAGGTACACATGATGAGGATGACCCCATTGCACACAAAACACTACCGGTCCCTCTATGGTTAGCCCATTTACCTTTATCATGATGATGATGTTGCACACAGCATCTTGCAAGAGCACTGTTCACACATAATGCTTGGACAGGTACTGTTGTGTTAATGTACATTACATGCACAGAGTGATGTATACGGCCAATGTACAACTATTTGCGTGTATGACTGACACATGTCTGTCTGAGGGAGTCTTCTGATCACATAGAGCAACACTACTACATAATACAGGTGTCGCTGGTGTTTCCCGTTTCATTCATTTGTAATGCTTTGTTGACACATGGTATGTTCCTGATACATCTCTATATATGTATGTACCTATATGCTGGGCATAAATACTCACATGTACCTCTACATGATGGGATACTTTCCTATACTGTTGAATGACTGCACTGTATGATATGTTTGTTGTACTGTCCGTTGTCTGTATATCTGTCATGGTGTATTGGTAATACACATTAGCTGTGTGCACAGGGTCCTGGTTCCGACCCTTGCAAAGGACATTTAGTTGGTTGCAGGACAGAACAAGCCCATTGGATATGGAGGGAGTAAGGCACATTAAAGTAGTTGTGAGCAGGTATGCGTGGATTTGCACAGTGTTAAGCATTGCTGACCTCTGGTTACAGTCTCTTACACTCGGTTAGCCTCTACATTGCTTTACCAGTGCAATACTTGCATACTGGTAGCCAAACACACTTACATCCGCTCACTCCCGCACTTGCAAATGCACCAACATTGGTGCTTGCATCTGTCACTCACCCCTGGGTGGGAACGATGACCACAATATTACCTTGTGATGCCTATTACATTGGACTACATAACTACAGTATCGGGATTGGCAGCCCATTAGGCAATGGCATCACGTTCAACTGTACGGAATCAGCGGCCTGTCCAGTGAATCAATCATATTTGTGTGTACCTCATACAATGTGCTCTCACCTTGTGATGCCTATTACATCGGAGTACATGAATACAGTATCGGGAATGGCTGCCTATTAGACGATGGCATGGTGTTCAACTGTATGGAATCAGTGGCCTGTCCGGAGAATCATTAATATTTGTGTGTTCCTCATACAATCTGCTCCCACCTTGTGATGCCTATCACATCAGACTACATGACTACAGTCATAGCCGGCCTTAGGCATAGGCAAACTAAGCGGCCACCTAGGGTGCTGCTTTAGTGGAGGCACCTTACCAGTATTTATTTGGTGTAGGTAGACCAGGATGGGGGCACTGGGTTGTGTGGTGGGGGGTGCCATTGTGCCCTTTGTCTAGGACACCAGTTGACCTAAGGCCGCTCCTGACTACAGTATCGGGAATGGCTGCCCATTAGGCGACGGCATGGCATTCGACTGTACGGAATCAGTGGCTTGTCCAGTGAATTAATCATATTAACTGTGTGTTCCTCATACAATCTGCTCCTACCTTGTGATGCCTATTACATCGGACTACATGACTACAGTATCGGAATCTCTACCCATTAGGCGATGGCATGGCATTCGACTGTACAGAATCAGTGGCCTGTACAGTGAATTAATCATATTTGTGTGTTCCGCATACAGTCTGCTCCCATCTGGCTGATACATGGGAACTGAGACTCTTCAATACAGACAAGTAGTTGGGTTGTGGGAGCCACATCCATCGGCCGAGTCATGCTACCGCATACCTATTATAGGTTTGCCATCTTTTCAATTGGCCAAGGTGGGACTTTAGGGTTACCACCTGTCCCACTTTGCGAGGAACACTGTGAAAATAATCAAGACATATCAAATGTCCTGATTATAGGACATTATTATATTCTACGTTTCATTAATAGTTGCATAAAACAGTTATTTTATATATGAAACTTCTATATGTTATGTGAATTAGCATAAGCAATTCAAATGTAACTAGATTAAGCTTTTATTTGTGCAAATAAGTATAATCCTGTACTATGCATGGCTGTAGATATGTTTTGTTCTGGAAAGTCTGACATTTCTACAGAACATGTCCCACTTTGGCCATTTGGAAAGGTGGCAACCCTATAGGACCTGTATGTAGAGAAGTCAGACTTTGCAGGGCAACACATACCCACAGCCAGTAGAAAGGGGAGTACATCACTGTTTCGCCTAAATAAAAGGTTACTCTTGTAGCATTATAGTTGCTTATACTGTTACTTATAACATTTTGGTGTTTCAGGTGAACATAATTATTTTATGCAGCTACTACAGACAATATAGGTAATCTTTGCCCTAAATCACAGGACATTTGCCATAATTACAGTTATTTTGCAGGACACAACTGCCCAAAGGGGACTGTCCCTCACAAAGGTGGAGAGGTGGTAACCCCAACCCTAGTATTCTATCAAATTTCTAAGGTAGTCAGCGGAACATGCGCTTTCTCTCACTATCAGACCTCTCATATGAATGGGGAAGAATGAACACTTAATCAGGGACACTGCATAACGACCTCAGGGACACATTTAGGAGGTTGGTGCTATTAACCTGACACATTGACTGACCCAGAGCACATATGCATTCATACACATTGTCTGAGGTACATGCTGTTTAGGACTCTTACATGTTGTCATTATTAATTGCGTGTATTCCACCACCTTTACTCCTAATATCACTAGTTCTTGGAGGGTTTAGTTGGGACTGTGTTAGATTCTGATTCGTAATCACGAACATCCCTGATAATCAGGGACAGTTCAATTATATGGTCCTTATGTGTTCTCCCAATGGTTTACGGACTGTCCAGCAGATGTGGTCTTAAGGTTTTGGAGGTATGGGCATCTGCTATACCCACATCGAAATATCACTTACACCCATGGGGCGGTCCTAATACTTGTCTGCCAGCCAACACCTGTACGCCTAGACCCATAATCGCATACCCATAGTTCCCCTACCTGCCATTACTCTACCAGCACTCATCCTTACTGTGGGCACAGGTGGGAGCAGGTGGGATATGGACACACCCCTACACACTGCCCACTCTCCCCGTGTCGGGATACATGTCGTACATTGTGTCAGCCCATGTGTTATCAGGCTTGCATAACCTACTGTTCCGTGTACAGCTACATCCTGGTCATAATAGTGTTTACTCGCATTGGCTGGAAGGACACAATTTTTGGTGTCCCATAAGGGACGTTGCTGTCCATGTTTAAAGTGTAGACCTTGTAGATCTCTCCCACTGATAGTTTCCTGCTGGTGGTCTGGGAAGCAGTGTTGTATTTACCTTTATTGCATGTCTGTATGTCTCACTGGCCTAGCTGGGGGAGTGGGAGGTAGACGTTTGTTGATTGGACCTCCCACCAACATATGTCCGGTCTAAACATATGTTACCCATAACTGCTGTAACATAACCTAGGTATATACATGTGCATATTTACTGTAACATATATATATCTATTTACATTAATATATACAGATATATCTGCATATGTATTCATACACGTATATTCATATCTTGCTTTATATATAT
Source organism: Protopterus annectens (assembly GCF_019279795.1). Classification (NCBI taxonomy): domain Eukaryota; kingdom Metazoa; phylum Chordata; order Ceratodontiformes; family Protopteridae; genus Protopterus; species Protopterus annectens. The sequence continues at coordinate 1,416,940,533 of NC_056733.1, read as the reverse complement.
ATATATATATATATATATATATATATATAATTATATATATGTACATCTGTGTTTCAATACATTCCCCGCTCATACACACTTACACATGCGTAATGGTGTTTATATATGCTTCACCAGCTTACTAGTGCCTGATTCATTATAACACCGGCACTTCACTCCAGTTATCGTGTAATCGGTATGTAGCACATTGTACAGTGGGCAGATGTCACTATATGTTCATGTACAGATTACCGATGGTAATTGGAATGTGATAGTGTGATTCGACCCATCCCTCTTCTGCACAGCCTATTATTCCATCTACTGTCAATGTTTGTATGGGCACATTCCTATTATTTATGTCAACAAATGGAATGCATGTGTTACAGAATTTGTACTTCAACATATATTGTTTTCTGCATGTGAGTATGCATATATACCTATTACGACCTAGATGACCTCCACAGGCCGGACCATTAGATCCGGCCCATCCAACCCTGGCATGTCTGGATCCATAATTGCATACCCATAGTTTCTCCACCTCTCCCTTATTGAATTTGCATGAGTAACATCCATTATCCACTTGTTATCGCAGCCATGACACACCTTTACACATTGCCCTCTCCAGAGCTTTAGGGGCCCTACACACATTTTATCCCATCTCGTGTATTCACAGGGTCTCCCACCATGTATATTTGCACATACGTGTGTTTCCTGGGATTATGAAATCCGGCCATTTGCGCTTCCCAATTTTTGGAGGTCGCAGCATGGGACATTCAGTCTGTGTGTAAAGCAGACATAGCATTTCAACAATGTTACTCCCACTGGTAAAACCTTGCCTGTGGTGTGAGTAGTGGTGCTCTGCTCACTCCTGGGCAGCTTTTTATGACATATGCTGAAAGCACTATATAATACAAAAATTACTCTTGATTCTCTTCACATCCCTTGTGTATGCTTTATTGTTACAATGTCCATTCTTTATATATATATATATATATATATATATATATATATATATATATATATATATATATATATGTTACATCTGTACATACAAACATACATTTGCTATGCTGGGAGCTGCTTACACCCATGCAGGTGCACTTGCCTATGCTTACTGTGCGTTACATATGTTTACTGATGCTTATTTGTGCTTAGTTGTGGCATATTAAAAGGATCTGGTTAATAGTCCCATGCGATACACACGTTCACCTTTACATGTTTAAATGTCAGCTTTACAGCAGAGCAACATTCATTCCACAAGGAAAATGATATGTGCTATTGTTTCATTAGGCGGATGCTCTAACCACTCCACTATTGGTGTTCTGCTTCATTTATATGTATACCCATGGTTCATAGTTACCCGAACACACGCCTCCTCACTTCACTTAGACAGCAGGCATCCATTTTCCTGTTGGGAAAACCACACTACTACACATGCGCCATTCCCTATTCCCTACTGCTCTGGACCCGTGCCACATGTTGACTCACTCCGAGGATATTCAGACCTCCAAAGCCTAAAGCCCTGGCACATACGTGTGTTTGATTGTCAGGTTGTTCATATGGTCATCTGGGTTTAGGCTTGTCTGACTGGGGGCTGGGACTGCACTGTACCTAGTTGAAAGTCAGACTTAGCACGGGGAGATTGTTAGTTCCACTTTTAGTGTCCTACCTGTGGTTGAGGATGCAGAGGTGTGCTCACCTATGGCCATCCTGATATATAACAGCACTAAATATTATGGGGATTTCCGCTGCTGTTTCCTTTCACATTTGTTATGACTGCTATATTGTGACCATGTTCATTCTTCATATCTACACATAGATATTTATATATATATATATATATATATATATATATGTGTGTGTGTGTGTGTGTGTATATATATATATGTATATATATATATATATATATATATATATATATATATATATATATATATATATATATATATATATATGTATGTGTGTATATATCAGTCTGTACATACACATGTAAATACACCTACATGCTTATTTACATTTCCCATACCATTGAATCACCGCCACTTACCATCGCGCATACATGCTTGCATACTTGCTTACGTCTATGGTTGCCACCTTTTCAAATGGCCAAAGTGGAGCACTTTCGGGACACACATCAGATTTTGTAGGCTGACACATACCCACAGTCAGTACAAAGGTTAGAACTTTACTTATTTACCTAAATGAAAGCTTATTCTTGTAGCAGTTTAGTTGCTTATTCTTTTTCTTGTAACAGTTAAGTATTTTCCATACAGAAATAACTGTTTTATGCAACTGTTACATGAAATATGGGACATAAGTATTTCCTACAATCACAGAACATTTGCCATTGTATTATATTTGGTCAGGACACAACTGCCCAAAAAGGGACTGTCCCGCGCAAATTGGGACAGGTGGTAACCCTACTTATGTCTGCTTTAAAGCGCCTTAATCATCCTATATCCGTCTGCCACTATGCAAATGTGTAAGGTATATATTCCCGATAATGCACATAGGGAGACATGCATCATGGTCAGGTGTTTAATCACGGGTCGCAGGTTCTGCAGGACCGGCTGGAGTCTGAGTAGTCTTGTGGACAACTACTGCTCATACAACTTGTGTCCAGATGCATATAGGACTGGACATCGTGTCGTGACACCAAGTCTAATGTTTAGAACAGATACTTATCCCATGAGGGATATCCAAAAATTGTTGGGACTGATGACCTTCTTTGACTTTACAGCAATAAGGTATGGTTATACATGCAAGGGATACATAGTTTGAAATCCTGAGACTGCCTAGTGTGAGACTGCCTACAAGATATGGGTAGGGGTTACTATGTGCAGATAGGGCTGTGCCTATCTAGCAGCCCGAGTATGTGTAGTTTTGGTGGATGTTCAGGAAGGGGGGGGGTGGTGTGCTGTGAAGGGGATGATGGGTATTCAATTATGTATCCAGGTGTTTTAGGGTTGGATGTCTCAGTTCAGGCCAGACCATTATGTGGGTATGTGCCGGTAACGTTTCTGTACATGTGTATTGCACTTTTTAATGTTCATATGTTTGTGGGATTGTATTGCGGATGTGAATATTTGTTCGTTGTTTATCTTCCTGATTCACCCACTGCTCCCTTGTAGACCTCCAGTTCACCTATTGTGCATCCAACCCAGTCTCCCCTTGGTGAATTATTACATTACCCGTCACCCCCCACCCCATATTCCACAGACACCATCCATCCCTTCTCTAGTTGATGGCCCATGGCACAGTCAACAGAGCACATTGCGTACACTAAGTATCTCTGGGACCAATATGGTTGTGAGGACTACCCTAGCATTTCTGATCATCCACATGCTTTACTTCATGCACATAGGTACACACAAATACTTGTCTTTCATGACATGGTAGGTAGACCCGGGTAATACTCATTCATCTATGGGCCATCCTGACAAGGACAACTTGGACCGCTAATGGACAGATATTGGGCAAATGCTCTGACCATTGGTAGGGTTGCCACCTTTTCATATGACCAGGATGGGACATTTTCAGGACACACATCAGAGTTTACAGGCCAACACATACCCACGGTCAATACAAAGGCTAGTACTTTAGTTTTATGCCTAAATATAAGCTTTTATTGTTGTAGCGGTGTAGTTGCTTATTCTGTTTCGTTTACTTGCTTATTCTGTTTCTAGTAACATTTAGGTATTTTATATATGGAAATAAGTATTGTATGGGACTATTACATAAAATATGGGACATAATTATGTCCTACTATCACAGGACATTTGACATTTATAATGGTTTTGGTCTGGACACACCTGCCTAGAGGGGGACTGTCCCTCACAATGTAGGACAGGTGGTAACCCTAACCACTGGGCTAGGCTTAGCAACTGGTGGCATGCTAACATGATGCGTTTCACTTCCACTTGGTATAACTATCAACACTACAATGGAATACCGGCACAGGGTTTTAAATATCATTTGTTCGAGAGACAGGGACTCACTATTCAGCTATGTGCCTTTGTGTTTACTTTTTATTTTGGAGTTCGCAAAAATGTCTTGTATGCTTTGCATACATTTTAGTATCCACAAACACTGACAGGAGTGATTACTATTAGAGGCAGGCTGTACTAGTCAGTATTTTAGGTTGCGCGTATGCAGCAGACATGTTCACACCTCCGTGCAGTGCTTGGACATGCACCCTGCACTCGTACACATTTCCTATGCATGTGGCTGTTACGGCAGCATGCCTTCATTAATATGCATGTGGTGCTTCTGCGCCATATCTATGCCACACGGTCGGCGCAAGGCTAACGCCTTCCTTGCGCCGAGCTTCATGAATCCCGGGGAAAGTTTAAGGTTAGAGCTGTCTTCATTTTTACGAAATGTGAAAGAAATACCCAGTTCATATTACATCCAGATATCCCTGTCAGCAGTGAGCAGGAAAACATCAGAAAATTTAATGTGGCAGAAAAGTATATTTGTTTTATAGCTTTACATGCAGTTCCAAAACTGATAAAATAGCACAATTGTAAGACCTCTAGGAATAGAAGAAAAGGTAAAATATGGTCCTATCCTTAATGAACTTGGCTAACTTTGCCTTGACTTCTTCGACTGCATGTGTACCCAGAGCTCTCAAGACTACACCAGGGAAAAAGCCAGTCTTCATATTCCATCATAATGAAACATTTAAGCTATGGTGATAAACATAACCTAGTAAAGCTTCTGAAAGAAGGGAGAGCCTTTGACAAGACTGGAGACAAAGTTGAACTGTTTTAGAATTACTTTTCAGCTAGGACAATCAAAACACAAAGCATTTTCCCACATAAGGCAGATTTGTACCAGCTAAGACACTCATTAAATGGGATATTGAGTACTGGGGCTTTGAGACTGCAGGGTCTGCACTTCATTTCCTTCAGCAGTATGTGCCATTTGAGTCACTGGACAAACTCAGTCTCCATACACCTGCACATCGTCCAGATTTTGTGCTGATCACTAACACATCCAGGATGCTGTGGAAGCCATGCACATTACTGCCGTACCTACAGCTAACAAGCCAACATCCCCTTTTGGCTCACTGAGTGCAGATGCAGTATCACAATTAACTAGGACTCCAACTTATTCAACATAGACATTTCCTGCCAGGCAGATTTTTCAAGATGAAGTGAAGAACCACTGCCCTAAAAATTCTTGAAAGACTTCAAAGTGGGTACTTCAGAAAATGATGAGCCACCTACTGCTTCAGCATCCAAAGAAGGTCCTACTATTATCAAGCCCAAAGAAAAGTCCTTAACAAAATTTTTATAAGCAAATTAAAAGATAGTATCAAGCATTCATTAGCTAGATCTCTATTGTACTGAACCCTGTCTCTCCTCAATACTAGCTGTTACTGTGAAATCTGTACACAGTGAAACTGCACCTATTATATACCTAATTTACTAAGCTTCTATAAGTATTAATTGATGACTTATAATATGTTTTTTTACTGGATTTATTGCAATTACTCTTCTTACTGTGTTTATTGTAATTATTGCTATAAATTGTTATGTCTGTGTTACTACAATTTGTCTTTGGTGCTTTTCTCCCTGGGCTTCCACTGACAATGGGCTACTAGTTCAGTCAGACCTTCCCGATAAACAAATGTAAAATAAAATAAATAAATAAAATAAATAAATAAATAAAAATACAGAAGGAATATTTTGTAACCAAGATACCCTTTGATCTTACCCTTGTTCTGCAAAAGGACCACCAATCAGGAGCAAAACCACAGTTAGTTGTGCTTATATTCATTGTTCCTCCTTTCAATACTGTTGGTATGATTTCTGTACAGAGATTAGTTAACTTTGTTATATTATTATTTTCTGTTATATTTTTTAACCTTTGTCTGTACAATGACTTATGTACTCCACTGAGTTAACAGATCAAAATGCATTGTTTAAGTGTTAAATGTAGGGGGTTTAACTTTGAACCTAAAGACACTCCTTTCTTAAGTTTATTAAAAATTCCAAAGTCGAAATTAGTTTTGAACAAGAAACTAAGGGACATTCTAAACACTATCGGTGCTTATTACCTGGCTGGAAAGGGTTACACAGTCTCTATACATTCTTCAAATGTGGGTTCCTAGTTTGGTTAATGAACATTTGGGGTAGTCAGCGAAAAAGCATTAGAAAGGCTGAATGTGAAAATTGCTTCTCTATAGATGTAGTACCCCACAAAGACACATTATGTTGTACAATGTTTTTGATCTCAGTGTGGATAGACCCTTGTTTTTGATTAAATACTTAGTAATCTTAACTGCTTATGCCTTCTTTTGGCACCAGTCCTCATATTGAAGGGGGATAGCAATACAACCTTAAATTCTGATTCTAGATAGAGTGACTGCATCAGCAAAGAAGCACACATGGTTACAAAAACTTATAAAAAACGTTTGGCATGGATATGGGGATAGTAAGCCCATGGGGCACAGATTTTTAAGTACAACCAGCTTGATTTTATGTATATTCTGACCTCCATCAAAGCAAAAGGTAGGCTAGAGTATGTTTTAATTTTGCAAAAGTTACTGCTCATATTATCAAAAAGATTTATATTTTTGTTATGTTTTAGGGTTGTCTACTTCAGAAGACTGAACAACCAAAAGACTGAATTCCAAAAGACCACAAATTCAAACTACTGAATGATGGAATTTGCCCCTTCTCCACTGTTGTGTGATCTTGTAGTTGATATATATAGTTAGCAGGAGGTGTGGGGGGCACAGCCCCCCACATGAGTGGTGCAGGGGGTTGCCTGCTGCATTAAAAATGTGTTCAGCATTTTGAATGTTCAGTATTTTGGGATTCAGTCTTTTGGTTTGTCAGTCTTCTGAAGTAGACCCATTTTTGGTTATACTGTAGCTGCACAGAGACATATCTAGGGTAGGAAAAAGGGTGCAGCCACCCCAGGCACAGAGTGCTATGCATGTACTAGTGGTACTGTATTTGCAGTCAGGCTGAAATGCTTCATGTGTGGTATAATTTGTAGTAAACTCCTCTTTCCTTTTTTCTTTTTTTTGTCTTTAAGTGTAAGATGACTTTTTGCATAGTCCTTAAGTATGAGAGTTTTGAGAGGACTTTTTTCTCCTTAAATTAAAACTGGGGAGGGGCACCAGATTATGAAATGGCACAAGACACCAGAAGTGTTTACCACAACTCTGTAGTTCTATATATGTACTGAGAAGTCCATGCTATCCTTTCTGTGATTACTTACTCACTTTGATATTCATCATTATTGGCTATTCAGTTTATGTGGTTTATTTTGTTGAATATCTATTACTCAAGGTACAGAAAGATGACAACACTTTGAGAAGTCATGCCACTGACAAAAGTTAAAATGCAAGACTGTGCTGACAGATGATTCTTTTCTGCATTATTTGGAATAAATAGATGTAAATTTAGTACAGGTGAAATCTTCAAAATATGTGTCCACTGTTTAATGTATTGCATTTTATTATCTTAAAGGCAGGAGACAATAAGCCAGTCTAGCCAGGTTTCTATTACATGATCGAATGCTAGAAATAACAAATGCTCATTTGTTGAACCCAAATGCACAAAACCACAGAATATCAAAGGAATGGATCAGCCAATTTGCTGGGCTATTCTCTGGACTTTGTTGTTTCCTTCACTGTGGTGCGATCTCTGAGTTGGTATATTTAAGGTAGAGGGTGGGCACAGACCCCCACATCGGGGGGTGTGGGGGGCAAAGCCCCCTACTATATGTAGACTGCAAATTATTTTTTTTTGAATCAGCAAATTTTTTCTCTGGGAAAAAATTCACTGATCTGTTCCTTTGAAAATTTGTGGTTTCGTGCATTTGGGTTTGATAATATATCGTTCGGTATTTCTAGAGTTCGATCATATAATATGAACCTGTCTAGTCTTCTGGTTTAACTGAATTCAACATTCCCCCCCCCTCCACGCTTATCTTCCTCCTCTCCTTACCCCTTCAACTTTCCCATGGCCTTTTGTGTGTCTTGTTGGCTCTATTCTCCATCATCCATTCCAGTACTTAATTCCTAGAGCCTGATTTGTATTGCATTGCATGAATAACTTCTATTGCAGATCAAGCTGGTTTCTATATTCTCTTGGCTGTGTCCCATCCTCCACTCTTCATGCTTTATGCACAGGAAAACAGCTTCATGTCTCGTATGCACCTATAGCAAGTATTAACATCTCTTCTTGTTTACAATCAGTATTTGTCTGCAGTGATCCTTAAGTACCACCATCAGAGAGGAGTCTGATCCTTTTCTGTATTTATTTTTATTTTATTTTACATTTGGTTACTGGGATAGTCCAACTGGACATAGGTCCATTTTCAGTGGAGGCCCGGGGAGAAAAGCTTCATATTCCATAGTTTATTTTAGAGGAAATTAATCAAAAAAGCTCCATATTACACAGATTATTACAGAGAAAAACAATCAATAACACAATGTGAGAATAAACAGTACTACACAGCGCAAACCAAGAATAGGCGTGTGTACAAAGTTATAGCAGACAGATCTAGTTAACAAAATATCAATCAAGAAGAGACACACAGGTCATAATAGCATGTAAACATATTAAAACATTGCTAAGAAAACTGTCTGTCGGATCAAAGTTTACATCACACATTGTAAATGCGACAGTCATAACAGTGGTTGCAATAGGATTAATATAGCATTCACAAATAGTACAATGTCAGATGATTAAGGAAGTAAAATAGCTACTACGTAGAAGGGGAAGAAGGATAACAGAGTCATGACAGTATAAGTAGGAGTATAGAAAAATAAGATCTTAGAGAGCATAAGACTAAAGTGGGCAGATTAAAGTGGTGATTATTGCATCAATACAGGATATAGAACAACCATGAACCAGATAACAACCAACAAAAAAACAAAGAAGAACAAGGTCCTAACCGAAAAAAGAATTTATTGCAAACAAACACCAACCACAAAGATTTACTTAGGTTTCGTCCGACACACGAACTTCTTCAGAATACTATAGTCTGCATAAAACCACTCCTTATATAAAAAACTTGCCACATGACAATTTAGTTAATTAAATAAAATATTGGGCAACAATCCATTGACTATTTAAATAGTTACTATATGATAATCCCAATACAAACATGTTAAAATAGCATATACTAACCATAATGTGAGCAGCAAAAAATAAAAACATCCCTACAAAAACATATATTTGTATTACAACGTAAATAATAAATATACAACACCAAATACAGCCACATAACACAAGCACTCGGGTCACTCCACAGCAAGTACAAATATGACACAGTCATTGTCCATGCTGGTGTGAACGACCTGAGACGTACCTCCCTGGACTACATGAAAAGAGACATAGAGGAGCTCTCTGATTATGTAGCCCAGGGAGGTATGACCCTGACCCTGAGCAGTATCCTTCCTTCACCAAGAATGATGCCACAACATAGAGACAAGATGATCAGCTTTAACAATTGGCTTAATTTCTGGTGTCATTCAAAGGGGATCCAGTGTCTGTCTGCCTGGGATGACATGCTTGACAAGCCACGCTGCTTCGCAAGGGACGGCTTGCACCTGTCATCCCTGGGATTCCGGATATTGGCTAAGGCTCTTGCCACCCCCATAGTGCCTTTTTTAGGCAAGGCTCAAATTCTAAACCTACCACCCTAGAAAACAAAAATGGGAAGAAACTAAGGGTAATACTGCTCAATGCCAGAAGTCTAAATCTCAAAATGCACGCACTCGAGGCCCTTCTCAGTATGGAGAACATCGATGTCTGTGCTGTGACTGAAACCTGGTTCAAGGCTCCTGAGAGCACCCCGGCACTATCAGGTTTTACCTCATATCATGTGTTCTGGCCCCAAAACCCGGACCACACCACAAAAGGAGGGGGTGTATCCATATTCATCAAGGATACTCACACCTCCAGGTTGGTGGCAACGCACGAAGCATCGGAAACCATCCAGGTGCAATTAACCATAGGCAAAACTGCTCTACAATTTGTAGCATGCTACAGGCCACCCTCTCAAACTCAGGAACCCCACACAGCCTTCCTGAAGACACTGGAGGGTATAAATGTATCTCCAAACACCATTATATTGTGTGACTTCAACTACCCGAATATAGACTGGGAACATTACTCAAGCCCCAACTTTCTAGCCCAAAGGTTCCTGGAGTTCATAAATTCAAATGCCATGGAACAACTAGTCACCGTTCCCACAAGAGGAGAAAATATACTAGATCTCATCATCACAAACATGGGGACAAAATGCTCCACAGCGGAAGTATATCCCTCATTGGTGAGATCAGATCACAAACTTATCTCACTGGAAATCCACATCCCCCCCCCACCCCCAACAAAAAAGACCACAGTGAAGAACTTCTCTAAAGCAAACTTCACACTACTCAAGACTGGTGTGGTATCCTTCAAGGCCCCCGAGCCAGTGGAAACCACAACCCAAGCTGCGGAAGCCCTTACAAATGCCTTCTACGAACACCTCCAGGACTGCATGGATCAGGCAATCCCTAATAAAACCAAGACTCTTTCCACCAAGGGCAAACGTCCAGTCTGGTGGAACCCAGCCATAAACAAACTTTACAATAAGAGGAGAAAGCTGTTACATGATAGAGGAAAATCCATAAAAGAGAAGACACCTTTGATCATTATTAGTAAAAAAATACGAGCACTCATAAAATCATCCAAGGCCAAATTTGAGAGAAAAATTGCAATAGATTCAAAAGACAATCATAAGGCCTTCTTCAGCTATGTTAGAAACCTGGGTGGAAACTCCCAGATATGTGCAGAATTAGTCCAAAATAATACAAAAATCACTGAACCCACAGACATTGCCAACATACTGGCAGACAGGTTCAGTGCAAACTTCACCCCCCTCTCCCCCCCAAAAGGAGAGATAACTATCCCAGCGGAGTGTAGCCTCCCAGACATCTCTAATGCGCAGGTGAAAGCTGCTCTCTCTAAAGCTAAAAACACAGCATCAATGGGACCAGATGGTGTCCCCGGCTGTGTGCTACATGAACTCAATGAGGAACTAAACCCGCATATAAGGCAACTGTTTAATCTTAGCCTTACCACAGGATACGTGCCCAAGGAGTGGCATACGGCAACTGTGGTCCCACTCCACAAAGGCGGTACCTCTACGGACCCTGGAAATTACCACCCCATAAGTTTAAAAAGCCTGGTCTGCAAAGCTATGGAGAGGATCATAATGGAACTCATAAACAAAGACATAGGGGACTTGCAGACATTGGACCCGACCCAGTTTGGCTTTGTCAAGGGCAGATCATGCCTTTTGAACTTGGTCGACTTCTTCAAAACAGTCAACAAGACCATTGATGAGGGAAAGGCAGTCCATGCAGCCTACCTAGACCTCGCAAAAGCTTTCGACACAATACCCCACTCGGGTATTATAGAGAAACTTACCAGCTTAAATGTAAACCTATATGTCACAAGATGGGTTGCAAACTGGCTAAAGGACAGAACCCACAGGGTTAGAGTTGCTGGCACCATGTCAGACTCCAAGCCAGTCACAAGTGGGGTCCCACAGGGCTCAGTCCTTGGCCCCCTGTTATTCGGCATCTACTTCTCAGAAGTACAGGCAAACATAGGGGGACTATGGCTGACAAAGTTTGCAGATGACTGCAAACTGGGCGCCATAGTGGAAAGTACATCGGACACAGATATCCTTCAGAGGGGTCTCACGGAAACTGATAACTGGTGCCAGAGCCATGGCCTGAAGTTAAATGCCAAAAAATGTATAGTCATACCCTTCGGGAAAAACAAGGTAACCCCAAGCTACCATATAGGTGGCAATCCATTAAGCACAGAAGAGGTTATCAGGGACCTGGGGACCCAGGTTGACAGTAGCCTTTCTTTTGACACTCACATTGCTAAAGTGGTTAGAAAGACCTTCTACATTGCCCACCTGATCATGAAGGGATTCACATCCAGATCAAGTGAGGTCATTGTTCCCCTGTACTCTTCACTTATCAGACCAATGATCGAGTACAATGCCCCATTCGGGATGTATCTCACCCGACACCTGCAGCAATTGGAGAGACCCCAAAGGTTCCTCACCAAAAGGATAAAGGGACTCCAAAATCTGTCATATGCTGCCAGACTGAAGAAACTCCAACTCTATTCAGTCGCATACCGCCTGCTCAGAGGTGACCTGTGCCTGACATACAAGGCCATGTCCAACCCGGAATTAATGGACATGCTCCACCTCAAAAAAGCCAAATCTACCAGATCCACTAGAGCAAGCGACTTAAACCTTAGCACAGATATAAATAGGACATGCTGGAGGGATAGATTTGTCACCCAGAGACTCCCTATGCTGTGGAATAAAATCCCAGTCCATGTGAGGCAGAGCACCTCGCTGGCTCTGTTCAAGAGAAATCTTGACCGGTGGATGGGAGATCGTAGGTTTACCCCGGGAATCATCTCTGTGTCACTGCTGGACAGAGGCACAACAAACTAATGGGCACAGTATTTTTTAACATAAGGGGTGGCGTAAGCCACAAAACTTTGGGCTAGGCTTATAAATGCCTTAGGGCAGATAGCCTAGTATAAACCTATGAACCTATGAACCTATAATTATATATACATATGTATTTTATCCCTTACCCGTGATATGTTTGAGCTTGAGCACGAGTTTAATAGTGCAATAGTCATTAAGACCAGGATAATTTTGTGCATTCAATCTCATTTGCCATTTTAATTCACTTAAGTCCAAATGTACATCTAAAATCCTACACTGTTGGTCACAGATAATCTGTTGTAGGACACAAAATTTGAAAATGTGTCCAGTGTGACCAACAGTGTGTCTAGCTAAAGCATTGGTAGGCTTAAGATGTTTGATATCTAAAAGATGTTCCCTAATCCTTTCTCTAAAAAGCCTGCACGTTTTACCCACATAAAAGGCCATGCAATCTTGGCATTTAGCGAGATAGACAACATTCTTGGTATAACAATCAAAATGTCCCATGTTGGAAATGTGGTAATCGTTAACCACTAACTTACAACCTGTCAGTAAAATATGTGAACATATGGAACACCTTCCACATTTAAAATTACCATGAACCCTACTGGTGGAAACACCTTTAGAAAAGGGGCATCTTTCAAAGATGTCTTTAAATGATAAATCTTTCCTATAAATAAATCTAGGTATATTGTCAAATTTAGGTCCAACATTTTTGTCCAATTGTAAAATGCTCCAGTTCTTACCAACCATCCGTGTAATCCAATCAGAATCCCCATTATAGGTCAAAATAAACATTATTGATGTATTCCCTAATAAATGTGGTGTAGTGGGAGCTGCACTAGATATGATGCCACTGTCAGAATTAAGGATAGACTTGTAAAAGCCACTGTCCCTTTTATTTTTAACCTCATTGAACAGTTCCAGACATAGGTTTTTAGGATAACCTCTGTTCAAAAATAAGGAAATCATAAAATTTAATTCATCCACAAATTCTTTTTCATCGCTGACCATCCTGGCTGCTCTAACCATTTGGACTTTAACAATGGCTCTTTTCTGATGGTTGGGATGCCAGCTGTTTTACTGGAGGTATGAGTTCGAAAAAGTAGGTTTCCTGTAAATGTTAGATTTGATCTTACCATGTGCCCTATCAATGGTTAATCTAACATCCAGATATGTAATACTATCCGAATTATATTCATGTGTAAACTTAAGAAACCATACAGTATTATTGATGTATTCAAGAAAAGCATCTAGGATGACAAATTCCCCCTCCCAAATAATAAAAATATCATCCAAATATCGTGTGTATGCTTTAATGTACTTACTGTATTCACTAGTAAATAAAAAATGTTCCTTCCAATATGCCATAATATAATTGGCATATATAGGGGCACATGCAGCCCCCATAGCAACCCCAGTACACTGCCTAAAATAATGTCCTTCAAAGAATAAAAAATTTTTATGCAGAACCACTTCTATTAATTTAAGAAAAACATTAATTTGATCCTGCTCAAATATGCCTGTTGCTGCCATTTGGTGTTCTAACCATGTTAATCCGATGTCATGGGGAATGACCGTAAACAAATTACAAACATCGATAGTAAGGAAAGTGATGTTATCTTTAAAAGCAAAAGCCTTCACTTTCTCTAAAAAAATCCAAGAATCCTTGGTAATATATGGAAAACTCCTCAGACCTATTTTCATATGATAATCCAAAAATTGACTAATAAAACAAGTTTTGCTTCTCTTGCCGTCAAGCAATAGGTCTGCATTGTACATTGTCCAACCCTTTATGGATTTTGGGTATACCAAAGATCCCACTGACCACTGGATGTGGGTTACTCATAAAATTATACTCAACTTAATTCACCCTGAAACAACATGTCTTCCAACAAAAGATCCAGTTTTCGATAAGCAATATTAATTTAATTAATACTGGTTTCTGCATAATTATCCTCCATAGGTTCATAGGTTCATAGGTTCATACTAGGCTATCTGCCCTGGGGCAATTATAAGCCTAGCCCGATTCTGCATGGCTTACGCCACCCCTTGATTTGAGTATACTGTGCCCTTTTTAAGGTTTAGTTTACTGTGCCTCTGTCTAATAGTGACATGGGAGTAATCCCTGGGACAAACCTACGATCCCCCCATCCACCTATCGAGATTCTTCTTGAAGAGATTCAGTGAGGTGCTCTGCCTCACATGAACTGGAATTCTATTCCAGAGCAAAGGGAGCCTCTGGGTTATGAACCTGTCCCTCCAGCAAGTTCTATTTATTTCTGTGCTGAGGTTCAAGTTCCTTGAGTGTGTGGCTCTAAGGGATTTAGATTTACTGAGGTGGAGCATGTCCATTAATTCTGGATTTGACATAGCTTTGTATGTCAGGCATATATCGCCTCGAAGTAGGTGGTATGCAACTGAGTAGAGCTGGAGTTTTTTTAACCGAGCAGCATATGGCATCTGTTTGAGACCCTTGATCCTCTTGGTGAGATACTTTTGGGGTTTTTCTAATTGCTGCAGGTGTCGGGTAAGGTACATCCCAAAAGGGGCATTGTATTCTATGATGGGCCTGATGAGGGATGAATAAAGGGGCACGATTACCTCTCTTGATCTAGATGTGAAACCCTTTGTGATGAGGTGGGCTATGTAGAAGGTCTTTCTAACCACTTTGGCAATGTGGTTTTCAAAGGAGAGATTGCTATCAACTTGGGTCCCCAGGTCCCTAATAACTTTCTCTGTACTTAATGGGTTACTGCCTATGTGGTAATTTGTGGGCACATTGTTTTTGCCAAAGGGTATGACTATACATTTTTTGGCATTTAGCTTTAAACCATGGTGCTGGCACCAGTTATCTGTCTCTGTGAGACCTTTTTGAAGAATGTTTGTGTCAGCTCGAGAGTTGATTATAGCGCCCAGTTTGCAGTCGTCTGCGAACTTGGTGAGCCATAGTCCTCCCACGTTTGCCTGTACCTCGGAAAAGTATATACCGAACAAGAGTGGTCCCAGGACAGAACCCTGTGGGACGCCACTTGTGATCGGTTTCGAGTCTGACATGGCTCCAGCAACTCTCACTCTTTGGGTTCTGTCTTTGAGCCAGTTTGCGACCCATCTTGTGACATAGGGGTTTATATTTAAGCTGGATAGCTTATCTATGATGCCCGAGTGGGGTATTGTGTCAAATGCCTTTGCAAGGTCCAGATAGGCTGTGTGGACTACCTTCCCTTCATCTATGGCTTTGGTGACTGTTTTGAAGAAGTCAACCAGGTTCAAAAGGCAGGATCTGCTCTGCCCTTGACAAAGCCGAACTGGGTAGGATCTAGTGTCTGTAGGTCCCCGATGTCTTTGTTTATGAGCTCCATGATGATCCTCTCCATAGCCTTGAAAACTAAGCTAGTCAGGCTTATGGGGTGACAGTTTCCAGGGTACATAGAGGCTCCACCTTTGTGGAGTGGGACCAGTGTTTTCACTGTGGTTTTCTGGGCTGGGGGTGGGGTCGGGATGTGGACATCCAGTGAAATTAATTTATGGTCTGATCTTACCAATGAGGGATATACTTCTGGTGTGGAGCATCGAGTCCCCATGTTGGTAATGATCAGGTCTAGCATGCTGTCCCCTCTTGTGGGAGTGGTGACTAGTTGTTCCATAGCATTTGAGTTTATAATTTCCAGGAACCTTTGGGCTAAGGTGCTGGGGCTTGAGTAGTGCTCCCAGTCAATGTTTGGGTAGTAGAAGTCGCCCAATATAATGGTGTTCGGAGAGATCTTCATGTTCTCCAATGTTTTCAGGAAAGCCGAGTGGGATTCCTGACTTTGAGAGGGTGGTCTGTAGGATGCTATAAACTGAAAAGCAGTCTTGCCCACTGTTAGTTGCACATGGATGGTCTCCGATACTTCGTGCAATGCCACTAACCTGGAGGTGTGGATACTCTTGATAAATATGGAAACTCCCCCTCCTTTTGTGGTTCGGTCCGGGTTTTGGGGCCGAAAAGCATGATATGAGGTATAGCCTGGTAGTGCTGGGGTGCTCTCTGGAGCCTTGAACCAGGTTTCTGTCACTGCACAGATATCGATGTTCTCCATACTGAGGAGAGCTTCGAGTTAATGCATCTTGAGGTTAAGACTTCTGTCGTTTAGCAGCATTACCCTTAGTTTTTTGTTCCTTGTGCTGTCTATGGGGGTGGGTTTGACTTTTGAGCCTTGCCTAAAAAAGGCACTATGGGGGTGGCAAGAGCCTTTGCCAATATCCGAAAGCCCAGTTGTGACAGGTGCAAGCCGACCCTAGCGAAGCAACGTGGCTTGTCGAGCATGTCATCCCAGGCTGACAGACACTGGATTCCCTTTGAATGACACCAAAAGTTTAGCCAATTGTTAAAATCGATCATTTTGTCTTTGTACTGTGGCATCATTCTAGGTGAGGGTAAGATGCTGCTCAAGGTCAGGGTCATACCAGCCTAGGCTACATGATCAGAGAGCTCCTCTATGTCTCTTTTCATGTAGTCCAGGGAGGTAATGCCTCAGGTCATTCACACCAGCATGTACAATGACTGAGTCATATTTGTATTTGCTTTGGAGTGACCTGAGTGCTTGCGTTATGTGGCGGATCCTAGCACCCGACAGACAGCTCACCGTGACCTTCTCTTTATTCAGCCTGGTGAGTGGGACGTCAGTGTGTCTGACAATAGAGTCACCTATTACAAGAGTATCAGGTGTGTTATTCAGCCTTAAGGACTGTGGCTGCTTGGCACACTGACTTTGTGGGTTATGTGTTGTGTGTGTTTTGTTTTGAGGTAGCGTTTGCTTGGATGTCTGCTTTGGAGGTCTCTGTTGCTTAGGTAGATTTTTATTTAGAGCCTCCGAGTATGTTTTTGTGTATTTATGTGTTTGGTTCGTTGATGTGGTGGGACTATGTGATACTGGAATTGTGTTGTGTGAGGTTACCTTCTCCTCCTGACTGGTTACACCAGTTTTGAGATGAGAGAGCTCAGCCTCCAGTTTGGCTAAATAGTTGCATCTCTCACATATATTTGAACTTGTTTGGAGGAGGAGAGGGTTGTCCGTGTATATGAGACAGTTGTAACATTGCCTCAAAATTCCCAGATTCACCAGCTGGACTGGAGAGGAAACCACTGACTGACCTTTGGACATGCTAGAGTAATATAGGGAAACTGAATTTAAGACAGTCCAATAGAGGACAGGGTAATCATAGAGAGTATAAAAGTAAGTAGTGCTTATGGTTTAATAGTACTAACTTGTAGGATTACTTAATTGGACCAGTGAAGGGCCTTAGAATGAGAATATGGTGTTTAAACTGAGAGAGAGAGCAGTTCTAAGGGAAAAAGTGAAGAGCAGATTTTGTGGAGCCAGGAATAGTTTAAACCCAATTAGGCGGCGCTGCCCGCTGTTGCACTATGCACAAAAACACGCAAAACCACGCAAAACAGGGTTTTAAGAGAGGAAGATGAAGGATTGACATCATAATGCTAACATAATCATTGTTATCTACTACTACCACCCCATTGCCTTTATCTGGCTTCATTATACGTATATTATCTACCTTAACTAAAGAGTTCATTAATTCATACTCTTCATCTGTCATATTAAAATATGATTGCCTTGTTCACTGTTTAAAATGTTCCCTAATATCCAATTCACACATTTTTTCAAAAATGGCTATCTTGGGGTTCAAGGGTGGATTAAATGTACTTGGTTTGGACAAAAAACCTCGTTTATCACTTGTATTATTTGTATTGGCAGCATCAAAATGCACTCTTAAATTTATTTTACGTGTAAATAGTTTTAAGTCAATAAGTGTATCAAACAAATTACCTGTTCTGCATGGAACAAAAGTAAAACCCTTAGAAAAAAGATTAACATACTCAGTGCTGAAAGAAAAATTAGAATAGTTGTATAGTTTAAAATCATGTGCACTATTTTCCATAATAATGGGATTACTCAATATACCATACTGTATCTGATCAAAGGTACCCCCCTCTAACATAGACGCACCCATCTCCACAAAATTATTTGCACTGTTACTAACAACATTGTTATGTATAAAAGTCCTAAAACTGCCTATATGCTGTTCAAAATTCTGTTCAATATTAACAGTTGGCCCAAAACTACCATTATCATACAATACATTTGTGTCACATTCTTCAATTGATGTTAACACATCAAAAGACTGCTCTGGGTCATTAGAACAACTAAGAGCCATCCTAGTACAGACATTTGTGAAGCTATGTAAACCACATATGCACAAAATTATCCTGGTCTTAATGACTATTGCACTATTAAACCCATGCTCAAGCTCAAACATATCACAGTTAAGGGATAAAATACATATGTATATATAATTAGTCAATGTATTTGGTGTTGGATATTTATTATTTACTTTGTAATACAAATATATGTTTTTGTAGAGATGTTTTTATTCTTTACTGCCCACATTATGGTTAGTATATGCTATTTTAACATGTTTGTATTGGGATTATCATATAGTAACTATTTAAATAGTTAATGGATTGTTGCCCAATATTTTAATTAATTAACTAAATTGTCATGTGGCAAGTTTTTTATATAAGGAGTGGTTTTATGCAGACTATAGTATTCTGAAGAAGTCCGTGTGTAGGACGAAACCTTGGTAAATTGTTGTGGTTGGTGTTTGTTTGCAATAAGTTCTTTTTTCAGTTAGGACCTCGTTCTTCTTTGTTTTTTGTTGGTTGTTATCTGGTTCCTGGTTGTTCCGTGTCTTGTCTCCTGGAGAACGTTGGTTCCACTTCCGATATTTTGGATTTACTGCAACAAATTAATGAGCAGTTGAAGGAACATTCTGCTCAAATTAAATTGTTAACAGAGAAGCAGTCTCCTGGTTTGACTTTACAGCCATTTGGTAGTTTGGGTATGTCGTTGACTCAAGCTATGCCAACTTCACCCATTCTAATCAATTCCAATATGAACAATACTGTTAGTGGTCTTAATAGAAGTTCTACTGTTTTGCGACCTGACTCTGAAAAAGGTGATTGTGAGCACTGGAAAAATTATCATTACAGCTTTAAGGTCAACAGTTCTCCTAATGACAATCCTGTGACTAAGAATAATTGGACCCTGGCTCAACAACTAAGGCTGTTTGAAGCTAAGTTATTCAAATTAAGAAGAACCCAACTAGAAAACAGCTATTTGTGTAGGAACATTGTGCTTGGACTGGTGCCGAAAGGCTTACGTGTGTGGAGATACTTGAATGGGATTGACGGCAATACTGAAATTATCAATGAATTACATGCCTTTTTTAATAAAACAGGGTTAGGTATTATGGATATTATGGTCAAATATAACAAACAGAAAATTGATGCTTATCTTGTAGATCTTGAGTCTATCAATGATGGCACCGTTAAAGACTAGCTATTTAATCAGTATTACACTATTTACACTAACATTTTAAATTATGTTCATCGCAGTTGTGAGGTTATTTATCAAAAGAAATTACAAAAAATTCAACGGGACATTAAAGTTTATGAGGCAGGCACAGTGTATCCAAAATCTAAGGCTGTTCCTCGTAGGCATGGCAACCGGGAGGAGTTAACCAATCAGGAAGCACAATATGATGAGATCATGACGTTGGATCAGCAGGTAGCAGATAAAAATTCAAATATTGGTGCCTTGAGCCCTTTAGCAGAGGGTTTAAGGTGTTCGGAGAGGATTTGGAACAAGGAACCACTATACGAGGAAAGAAAGTACGGTCAGTTAAGGGCTCGACTAAAAGCGAGATACCCCACGAACAACTTCCAGAATGGAAATTGGAAGTCACGAAGGTCAATGAATTTTCTCATTCTGTTGTAGGGGAAAGAGAGGTTGACATTAGAGTGGGGGATTTTTCACTGAACCAACAGCATGCTTTATATTTTAATGATGACTGTTCTGTTGTTCCTTCGGAACTTTTTAGTTCAAATTATTTGGATGAACCGAAGATATTTACAAACAGTAATGCTGACAGTGGCCGGGACTCAACCTTTGAGGTTGAACATTGTTTGAAACATTGTTCATTGGTTACGTCTTACACAAGTGGCAATACGAACAACAAAGGTCAAAGGGCTCAATATGTAACTAATTTTGATGATAATTATGGTGATTTGTTTCATTTAAGTATGCATACGGTTATGGTTGAAAGCTCCAGCAAGTCGGCCTGTTTTGAATCCACATTTAATGAAGCCCTTGATTCCGGATCTTATGGTAATTTTGGTTTACATAGCTGCACAAATGTCTGTAATAGGATGGCTGTTAGTTGTTCTAATGACCCAGAGCAGTCTTTTGATGTGTTAACATCAATTGAAGAATGTGACACAAATGTATTGTATGATAATGGTAGTTTTGGGCCAAGTGTTAATATTGAACAGAATTTTGAACAGCATATAGGCAGTTTTAGGACTTTTATACATAACAATGTTGTTAGTAACAGTGCAAATAATTTTGTGGAGATGGGTGTGTCTATGTTAGAGGGGGGGTACCTTGGACCCGATACAGTATGGTATATTGAGCAATCCCATTATTATGGAAAATAGTGCGCATGATTTTAAACTATACAACTATTCTAATTTTTCTTTCAGCACTGAGTATGTTAATATTTTTTCTAAGGGTTTTACTTTCGTTCCATGTAGAACAGGTAATTTGGTCGATACACTTATTGACTTAAAACTATTTACACATAAAATGAATTTAAGAGTGCATTTTGATGCTGCCAATACAAATAATACAAGTGATAAACGAAGATTTTTGTCCAAACCAAGTACATTTAATCCACCCTTGAACCCCATGATAGCCATTTTTGAAAAAATGTGTGAATTGGATATTAGGGAACATTTTAAACAGCGAACAAGACAATCATATTTAAATATGACAGATGAAGAGTATGAATTAATGGACTCTTTAGTTAAGGTAGATAATATACCTATAATGAAGCTGGATAAAGGCAATGGGGTTGTAGTAGTGGATAACAATGATTATGTTAGCATTATGATGTTGATGCTTATGGAGGATAATTATGCAGAAACCAGTATTAATTAAATTAATATTGCTTATCGTAAGCTGGATCTTTTGTTAGAAGACATGTTGTTTCAGGGTGAATTGACTGAAGTTGAGTATAATTTTATGAGTAACCCACATCCAGTGGTCAGTGGGATCTTTGGTATACCCAAAATCCATAAAGGGCTGGACAATGTACAATTCAGACCTATTATTGATGGCAAGAGAAGCAAAACTTGTTTTATTAGTCAATATTTGGATTATCATATGAAAATAGGTCTGAGGAGTTTTTCATATATTACCAAGGATTCTTGGAATTTTTTAGAGAAAGTGAAGGCTTTTGAATTTAAAGATAACATCACTTTCCTTACTATCGATGTTTGTAATTTGTTTACGGTCATTCCCCATGACATCGGATTAACATGGTTAGAACACCAACTGGCAGCAACAGGCATATTTGAGCAGGATCAAATTAATGTTTTTGTTAAATTAATGGAAGTGGTTCTACATAACAATTTTTTATTCTTTGAAGGACATTATTTTAGGCAGTGTACTGGGGTTGCTATGGGGGCTGCATGTGCCCCTATATGTATGCCAATTATATTATGGCATATTGGGAGGAACATTTTTTATTTCCTAGTGAATACAGTAAGTACATTAAAGCATACACACGATATTTGGATGATATTTTTATTATTTGGGAGGGGGAATTTGTCATCCTAGATGCTTCTCTTGAATACATCAATAATACTGTATGGCTTCTTAAGTTTACACATGAATATAATTCGGATAGTATTACATATCTGGATGTTAGATTAACCATTGATAGGGCACATGGTAAGATCAAATCTAACATTTACAGGAAACCTACTTTTTCGAACTCATACCTCCACTACAACAGCTGGCATCCCAACCATCAGAAAAGAGCCATTGTTAAAGGCCAAATGGTTAGAGCAGCCATGATGGTCAGTGATGAAAAAGAATTTGTGGATGAATTAAATTTTATGATTTCCTTATTTTTGAACAGAGGTTATCCTAAAAACCTATGTCTGGAACTGTTCAATGAGGTTGAAAATAAAAGGGACAGTGGCTTTTACAAGTCTATCCTTAATTCTGACAGTGGCATCATATCTAGTGCAGCGCCCACTACACCACATTTATTAGGGAATACATCAATAATGTTTATTTTGGGGCATGGCCAAGGATGAACACAGGATAGCAGCAGATTTCTTCAGCTCCACCAATTTCATTACACTGACAGGAATTAATTACTTAAAAAATTAATTTTTGAAGTAATTTTCTTTCTAAATATGTTTGTTTTATATAGTTCTTGAACTATATCTAAAAAAGAAAGGAAATCTTAACAATATTCCTGTCAGAAATCACTTTGGAAATTTTCCTGTCAGTTTATCAGTCTGAAATGAGTTCCAGTAAGACAAATTCTCAAGACTCCAGCATCAAGAAAGAACTTCAGTCTCTGATAATTATAATCCAGCAACTTACTGCTAAGATGGATAAAATGGATACTAAAATACCTTCATAGAAAAAAAAACTACAAAACAAATAGACTTGTTACATATAGACCTGCAACAACAGAAGATCCAGATGACAGGCATAGAAGAAGCTGTGAATGACATGGAAAATAGAATACAAGAAGAGGAAATCAACATTGAGTTTCTCCTGAAACAAAATACACATTTACAAACAAAGCTGGATGACCTGGAAAATAGATCTAGGTGCAATAACATTAGGATTTTTGGACTGCCAGAAAATATTGAAGGTAACAATATTACTTCTTTTTTAACAACATGGCTCCCTAAAACTTTAGACTTACCAGAAGCATTCTCTTTTGGTATCGAAAGAGCACATAAATCTATAGCTAATACTAACTCTAACAAAAACTATCCTAGATCAATTATAGTTAGATTTCTATCATCTTTTGATAAAGAGATGGTTCTTAAATCTGCTTGGGCTAAAGCTCCTGTTAAGATTAATGAGACAACTGTGCGTTTTGACAATGACTTTTCTTCCATGGTAATAGCTAAAAGAAAAGTTTTTCTGCCACTAATAAGGGAGCTTAAAAAAGCACAGTTTAAAACATACCTTCTGTTTCCTGCCAAGCTTAAAATCTTCCTTCCTGATGGTCCTAAAATTTTCGATGACTTAGACTCTGCTTTACCGTTTATCAAAAAAAATAAGATTTTGGATGAAATAGAAGAAATGGAATGGGCTAGTCCTTCATTAAAGAGACTGGCAACTGAAACTTCGTGGAAGACTTCAGAGAAGAAGAAGAGACTAAAAAACAAATGATTTGTTCTATGTTTTTTTCTCTCATCATTTTATTTCATTATTAATCTTTTTAAATATAGTTCCTGCATTTCCAAGAAGCCACAAATATTTTGAAAAAGATTTAATCAAAGTTATTCTCTGTGTGCAAAGAAATGTTTTGTTTCATAACTAGTCAAAATATCTGGAGATTTAATGGCAAGCTGTGATTCAACTTGTTTCTCTTTCTGAAAAGGAGAAGTAAGGTCAGTAATTTGATACATTGTTTCTTTATCTTTTTTTTTCTTCTCCTTTTCTTCTTTTCTTTGTTTAAACAATGACATTCTATTTAGATTATGTAGTGGGTAAAGGGTGGGGAGGGCAGGAGAGAAGAGTAATGAAAATATGATTAATAGAATAATAACATATTTATTCCTTGTAAAAAGTTTATATGTTCTTCAAATGCTATTCCTAATTATACTTTCTTGATTATACTGCTTATGCTTGTTTGTAAATAATCTGTCATGCTTTAACTAATAATAATTAGAACTAAATAATAGTAAATAATATGTTTTATTTTTAACTCTATTAATATAAACAGTAAGTAATATTCCATTGTATATACTTCTTATAGCTTTCTCTTACATTTTTTTATTTCTGCCTTACACCCTTTTACTTTCTACTCTTTTTCTTTTCTTTATTAATATATAGAAATGCTTTTGATCATATAGACACAGTAAATAATAAGATTTGCATAAAAATTGAATTGGGGCAAAAATATTGAGTTTTATTACTTATTAATAATTTTGGGCTTAATTTCACTTACATAGAGGCTGTAATAACCTGTAAAATACATTGTGAAGGTTTTGTCATGTTTAGATGCATTTACACTGCCAAATGAATGTTTGTCACCAGTTTTTAATAAGTTTCCCGCCAAAATGTTAAGAGAGACAATCTGGGATGTGGGCTGTCTCATGCACAGTGTCCATGAGCTACTTCAAAAGCTTCAACTCTCAGAATTCTCACAGAGAAGCTGAGAGCTGCCAGTCTCACCTTTGACCTAGATATCACACTGACACATCACAGATTCAGGAATGTCACTCTACCAGGAAATAGAAATGATACAAATGCGATTATGTGAAGGAAAATGAACTCTTTAACATCTAAATGTGAGTTATTTTATATAATTACTTAAATATCTATGTTATAATTCATAAAATATGTCAGTTGTAATGAGTTTAAATGATACAGTTTCTTGTAGTAAGTAAATGTCTTATTTTAGAAGGCATAGAAAATGAAACATTTATTCAAGTGTTTTTGAAAATCTACTTAACAGCAGCTTAATAATCTGTGTTAAAACTTATGTTCCAAACATATACATTACTATAACTCATTTAATTCATCTGATTGACAAGCATAAATAATTTTATAACTCTATTCTGGAAGAAATTGTCATGTGATATATTTTAAAGCAGTAGTATAGCATGGTTGTAAAATCTGGTTACTAAAATGTGTTTGCTGTGCATTATTTTGTATAAAGCAGACAGATTTATTGTAGGGACACCAAGTAAGATAGTGCTCGGCAAGGACACAACTCAGTGAGATCAGATATATATATATATATATATATATATATATATATATATATATATATATGTGTGTGTGTGTGTGTGTGTGTGTGTGTGTGTGTGTGTGTGTGTGTGTGTGTGTGTGTGTGTGTGTGTGTGTGTGTGTATGCATATATATATATATATATATATATGTATATGTGTATGTGTGTGTGTGTGTGTGTGTGTGTATGTGTATATATATATATATATATATATGTGTGTGTGTGTGTGTGTGTGTGTGTGTGTATGTGTGTGTGTGTGTGTGTGTGTGTGTGTGTGTGTATATATATATATATATATATATATATATATATATATATGTGTGTGTGTGTGTGTGTGTGTGTGTGTGTGTGTGTGTGTATATATATGTGTGTGTGTGTGTGTGTGTGTGTGTGTGTGTGTGTGTGTGTGTGTGTGTGTGTGTGTGTGTGTAAGTGTTTCTGAGAATCTGCATAACTATGCAGTATGACATAACAATTTCTATGAATACAATATTTTATTCTATTGACAATAATGAGTTTGAGTAAATGCTCGTATACAAGCAATTCAAGGTTTTTTTTGGAAGCTGTTAATTGCATTTACATGACAGAAAATAGATGCATCTTAATATATGTAATGTCTGAATCATATTAGCCAAAGTTTTTGATTTAAATGAATGTTAGAACTTATTTTTCTCTTCTCTTGATTTCTAACATCAAGATTATTTGAATGCTATTTGAATACAAGTGCTTTATATTACATGGATGTATATAGTAGTATGAACAGTTTAAAAAAAAAAAGGTTTATTTTAGTTTATATGATGCTGTTTTACCAAATGTGTAGTCTTGTCTTGCTAGATAATTGAATTGAAAACTGTTAACCTCAGTTAAATATAACTAGTATTAAATTGATAAGGTGGTAGCTGAGGTACTGCTGCTTAGGGTAGGGGTTAACTTGAGTGGTAAATACTACTCTAAGTTGGAGTTTATAACTCCAGGCTGGATGCAAGGTTTAATCCTTACATTATTTTCACTTGTTCATTGTTATTTGTATATAGTTTTGACATCCACAATATATTTTGTACATTCATTGTCACTACAAACAAAATTGAATCCTATACGAAATCCCATAAGAGATTCAATAAATACAGCTATATTTAAAGGTACACCTAAAGGAGGAGATGTAACATTACTTATCTTGTTATTTGTTATTTTGATCATAAGATTCTTAAGTTTTAAAAATGCCAAATGACATCTTTAAAAGGAATTTCTTTAAACATTAATGGATTGAATAATCCATGTAAAAGGGCAAGCCTAATAAGATACATTAATTTACATAAGGCCAACTTAGTCTTCCTGCAAGAAACCCATCTCTTGAAAAAAGATATTGATAAACTAGCCACAAACAAATATACAGTATCGGTTAGTTCAGAGCACACTCAGAAAAAAAGAGGAGTGGCTATTTTATGGAATAAAAGTATGCCCATTCCTAAAACCATTAAGTCTTATCAGGATGACAAAGGAATGTTTTGTATGGTTACAATACAAATTAATGGGAAGACTTACACTTTAATTAATGTATATTGGATACCTGGAATTGGTATTAATACAGTGAAACATCATCTTGATAAGATCATATCATTCTCTATAGGAGATATTATTTTAGCTGGTGACTTTAATTATATACTACATGAAAGTGATACTACCACTATAGGAAAAAGAAGAATTACATCTAATGCAAAACATTTAAATGATTTTGCTAATTCTTATCATATGAATGATATTAATAATCAGATAGATTCAAATTCATTACCATACACCTTTTTTTATAACAGATACAAAACTTATTCAAAAATAGATAGGGTCTTTATTTCTAACCAGATGGTAACAGATTTAATTAATTCCAAAATCATTTCATGTGCTATATCTGATCATAATTTAATTGTTTTTGAATTCATGATAAAAAATACTCATAATGTTCAGATCAAAAGGATACCAGCATACTTAACTCAACTAAAAGACTATAAAGAATATATACTTTCAGAAGTAAAACATTTTTAGACATAAATAATACTCCTGAAGTCTCCATTGTTTATGTTTGGGATGCCTTAAAATCATATCTATATTGACAAAGTATCAGATGGTATAATAATAAAAAGAAATCTTGGGATAAGGAATTGTTAGATATTCAAAGTAAATTAGACTCTTATAAACATAATAATAAAGAAAATATTATGGACAAGAAAGTTATTGAAGAAATAAACAAACTAAATGAGAAATACAAAGAAATTTTAACTCATAAAGTTAAAATAACTTTAGAGAATACAAGTTTGTCTTATTCAATAAGCCCCAAATACTTACATAGACTTAAAAATAAAACAAAAAGGTTGAACAAACAAAACCATATCAAAGAAATCTTTTCTCCAAGGAAAAAGAAGAATGTTTCTAGTATACCAGAAATACTAGATGAATTTAGAAATCACTTTCACAAAATTAACCATAATAAAATTAACATGGAACCTAAAGATAAAATAAAGGAGTTTATAACCACAAACATGAATAAAAAGCTTAATAAACAACAGATTAAACTATTGGACAAGAGTATTTCATATACAGAAGTTATTACACAAATAAATAAGCTTAAATCAAACAAAGCACCGGGTAATGATGGTATTATACCAGAGATATATAAAATCCTTTCTAAAAGTACATATTCATTAATACATAAGGTTTTTATTTTGGCCCAAACTGAGTTAATAACCCCCATCTTGGCAATATACATTTATTTCGCCAATTTTAAAACCTAATAAAGATCCAACTAGATGTTCTTCATATCGGCCCATCTCATTACTTAATGTTGATTATAAAATGTTTATGAGTATTTTTGCTGATAGATTGAAGACAATCATTCCCGGCATTATAGATATAGATCAGACAGGCTTCATTGTAAATAGAAATACTTTTGATAATATAAGAAGAACTTTAACATTAATAGATTTTGCAAATAGGAAAAAGAAAGATTTAACACTTATTAGTCTTGATATAAGTTCAGCATTTGATTCAGTAAGTTGGGACTATCTGTTTACCTTAATGAAGTGCACAAACTTCTCAGATGCATTTGTAAATCTAATTGAGCATTTATACAAAGGAACGTTGGCTTATATTAAGGTAGGAACTTATGTTTCACAAAAATACCCATTTTAAAGGTACAAAACAAGGATGTCCACTTTCCCCACTATTATTCACTTTAGTAATGGAGCCTTGGGCTAATTTGATCAGAAACAGTACTGACATAGAGGGTTTTGAAATAGATGAAAATACAACATCCAAAATTCAACTTTTGCAGATGATGTTCTAATTACATCAGCAGGATCTAATTCTTCTATGCAGTCTCTATTTGATAACATGATGAATTTTAAAAGTATTTCTGGTTTAATATTCAATGAAGAAAAACTAAAATACTACCTATATATACACGAAAAATATTCTCATTAGTGATTTTACTAAATATGTACCCAATTCAGGTCAGATAACTTATTTAGGTATAATACTATCTAAAGATATTAAATCTATTATATATAATAATTACAATACCTGTTTTCTTAATATACAAAATCTTTTTAATATCTGGAATAATATGTTTTTTACTATGGAGGAGAGACTTACAATTATTAAAATGATAATATTCCCCAAGATTTTATACTTAATACAATCAATAATACTTCCACCTACAAAAATAATTATCAAGAAAATGAATACACTAATGTTAAATTTCCTATGGGCACCTAATAGACCTAGGATTGCATTAAAGAAACATACTAATAGCTGGACTCAAGAGGGTATTTCTTTTCCAGACTTTAATTTATATACTATCTCTTCTATTGTAAAAGTTATTACTTTATTAATAGATCAGTCATATGTCACAAAATGGAAAGATTATTGGGAGCTAATTAGTATGCACTTCATGAAAATCTCCTTAACACATAAAAATATGATTGTAAATAACTCCATGTTATGGTTACTAAAGGAATTTTGTACTTCACCTATTACACCTAAACATATGGTTTGTTACCCATTAAATATTATTATTAGTTATCGTAACTTTATATTCATGCACCCTAAGTATAGGGAATGGAATTTTATTGTATTCCCTATAATGTATACTCAGGGTATGCTTTTGTCATCTACTTCTGAAGGAACTCATTTAGCTATAGATAATGATCTAAAGTACTGGTATCAGTTGATATATGATAATAAAGTTAAAAATCTAGATTTCTTAAAACAAGAATTTGATCTAAGAGAAACTTGCTGGTTAGAGGTTCAGACCTTTAGACAACATCTCATTAATAAAATAGATCTAATGTCTATAACAGTTAAAGAATCTATTCCAACACTGATTGATTACTTGATATTAAATTTACAACATAAAGTTTCTGATAAAGGTAAACTTTCATACACACATAAAATTATCAGACAAGAAACTTTTTACAGTGTAGATTCATACTGGAATTATTTCACTTCTATTAATGGGGATCCACCAAATCAACAAGATAAACAATATATTTTGGAATCTGCTTATAGAACTACGTCTTCCATTGTCTGGAGACTTTATATATGGAAATTTTTACATAGATCTTTTTATACACCTTTGATGATGAATAAAATAAATAATAAAGATAATTTATGTAAGAGATGTAATGTAGAAATTAATGCTGACTGGACTCATATGTTTTATGACTGTATAAAATTGAAAGAATACTGGAAGTCAATTAATGAATTTTTGCAGGCTCTTTTTACAGTTAATTTCATTATCTCTAAATTTCTTATATTATTCAACACACCTGTACCTCAAAGTGTTAAAAAGGTTAAGCTTCCCTTGTTATGGTCTATTCTAGCAGTGGCTAGGAAAATAATAACTAGAAATTGGATTTCAGATACACCTCCTTCGTTCAATGAATTTAAAAATGTTATGAATATAGTGTGCCATATGGAAATAAACACAATTAGGACAAGAACAAATAGAAAAACATCTTATTATATTGTATGGGATAATTTACAAAATTTGTTAAAAAAAATTTAATTTCAATAGCATGGTATTTTAGTTTAATTAATTGATCTGATTGTAGTGGATGTCTTTGTAAATACTTTAGTTGTTTTGTTGAATATTATAATAATACCTATTTTTAATTACTTGTATAAAATTGTTATGATATTTCTCTTATATGTTAAAACAATAAACCTGTTTTGAAAAAAAAAATATTGTTTATTTTGACCTATAATGGGGATTCTGATTGGATTACACGGATGGTTGGTAAGAATTGGGGCATTTTACAATTGGACAAAAATGTTGGACCTAAATTTGACAATATACCTAGATTTATTTATAGGAAAGATTTATCATTTAAAGACATCTTTGAAAGATGCCCCTTTTCTAAAGGCGTTTCCACCAGTAGGGTTCATGGTAATTTTGAATGTGGAATGTGTTCCATATGTTCCCATATTTTACTGACAGGTTGTAAGTTAGTGGTTAACGATTAGCACATTTCCATCATGGGACATTTTGATTGTTATACCAAGAATGTTGTCTATCTCACTAAATGCCAAGATTTCATGGCCTTTTATGTGGGTAAAACGTGCAGGCATTTTAGAGAAAGGATTAGGGAACATCTTTTAGATATCAAACATCTTAAACCTACCAATGCTTTAGCTAGACACATTGTTGGTCACACTGGACACATTTTCAAATTTTGTGTCCTACAACAGATTATCTGTGACCAACAGGGTAGGATTTTAGATATACATTTGGACTTAAGTGAATTAAAATGGCAAATGAGATTGAATGCACTAAATTATCCTGGTCTTAATGACTATTGCACTATTAAACCCGTGCTCAAGCTCAAACATATCACGGGTAAGGGATAAAATACATATGTATATATAATAAGTCAATGTATTTGGTGTTGCATATTTATTATTTACTTTGTAATACAAATATATGTTTTTGTAGGGATGTTTTTATTCTTTACTGCTCACATTATGGTTAGTATATGCTATTTTAACATGTTTGTGTTGGGATTAACATATAGTAACTATTTAAATAGTTAATGGATTGTTGCCCAATATTTTAATTAATTAACTAAATTGTCATGTGGCAAGTTTTTTATATAAGGAGTGGTTTTATGCAGACTATAGTATTCTGAAGAAGTCCGTGTGTAGGACGAAACCTAGGTAAATCGTTGTGGTTGGTGTTTGTTTGCAATAAATTCTTTTTTTGGTTAGGACCTCATTCTTCTTCATTTTTTGTTGGTTGTTATCTGGTTCCTGGTTGTTCTGTGTCTTGTCTCATGGAGAATGTTGGTTCCTCTTCCGGTATTTTGGATTTACTGCAACAAATTAATGAGCAGTTGAAGGAACATTCTGCTCAAATTAAATTGTTAACGGAGAAACAGCCTCCTGGTTTCACTTTACAGCCATTTGGTAGTTTGGGTATGCCGTTGACTCAAGCAACACCAACTTCACCCATTCTAATCAATTCCAATATGAACAATACTGTTAGTGGTCTTAATAGAAGTTCTACTGTTTTGCGACCGGACTCTGAAAAAGGTGATTGTGAGCGCTGGAAAAATTATCATTACAGCTTTAAGGTCAACAGTTCTCCTAATGACAATCCTGTGACTAAGAATAATCGGACCCTGGCTCAACAACTAAGGCTGTTTGAAGCTAAGTTATTCAAATTAAGAAGAACCCAACTAGAAAACAACTATTTGTGTAGGAACATTGAGCTTGGACTGGTGCCGAAAGGCTTACGTGTGTGGAGATACTCGAATGGGATTAACAGCAATACTGAAATGATCAATGAATTACATGTCTTTTTTAATAAAACAGGGATAGGTATTATGGATATTATGGTCAAATATAACAAACAGAAAATTTACGCTTATCTTGCAGATCTTGAGTCTATCAATGATGGCATCGTTAAAGACTTGCTATTTGATCAGTATTACACTATTTACACTAACATTTTAAATTATGTTGATCGCAGTTGTGAGGTTGTTTATCAAAAGAAATTACAAAAATTTCAACGGGACATTAAAGTTTACGAGGCAGGCACAGTGTATCCAAAATCTAAGGCTGTTCCTCATAGGCATGGCAACTGGGATGAGTTAACCAATCAGGAAGCACAATATGATGAGAGCATGACGTCGGATCAGCAGGTAGCAGATAAAAATTCAAATATTGGTGCCATGAGCCCTTTAGCAGAGGGTTTAAGGTGTTCGGAGAGGATTTGGAACAAGGAACCACTATATGAGGAAAGAGAGTATGGTCAGTTAAGGGCTCGACTAAAAGCGAGATACCCCACAAACAACTTCCAGAATGGAAATTGGAAGTCACGAAGGTGAATGAATTTTCTATTTCTGTTGTAGGGGAAAGAGAGGTTGACATTAGAGTGGGGGATTTTTCGTTGAATCAACAGCATGCTTTATTATTTAATGATGACTGTTCTGTTGTTCCTTCGGAACTTTTTAGTTCAAGTTATTTGGATGAACCGAAGGTATTTACAAACAGTAATGCTGACAGTGGCCGGGACTCAACCTTTGAGGTTGAACATTGTTTGACACATTGTTCATTGGTTACGTCTTACACAAGTGGCAATACGAACAACAAAGGTCAAAGGGCTCAATATGTTACTAATTTTTATTATAATTATGGTGATTTGTTTCATTTAAGTACGCATACGGTTATGGTTGAAAGCTCCAGCAAGTCAGCCTGTTTTGAATCCACATTTAATGAAGCCCTTGATTCAGGATCTTATGGTAATTTTGGTTTACATAGCTGCACAAATGTCTGTAATAGGATGGATGTTAGTTATTCTAATGACCCAGAGCAGTCTTTTGATGTGTTAACATCAATTGAAGAATGTGACACAAATGTATTGTATGATAATGGTAGTTTTGGGCCAAGTGTTAATATTGAACAGAATTTTGAACAGCATATAGGCAGTTTTAGGACTTTTATACATAACAATGTTGTTAGTAACAGTGCAAATAATTTTGTGGAGATGGGTGCGTCTATGTTAGAGGGGGTACCTTTGACCAGATACAGTATGGTATATTGAGTAATCTCATTATTATGGAAAATAGTGCGCATGATTTTAAACTATACAACTATTCTAATTTTTCTTTCAGCACTGAGTATGTTAGTATTTTTTCTAAGGGTTTTACTTTTGTTCCATGTAGAACAGGTAATTTGGTCGATACACTTATTGACTTAAAACTATTTACACGTAAAATGAATTTAAGAGTGCATTTTGATTCTGCCAATACAAATAATGCAAGTGATAAACTAGGTTTTTTGTCCAAACCAAGTACATTTAATCCACCCTTGAACCCCATGATAGCCATTTTTGAAAAAATGTGTGAATTGGATATTAGGGAACATTTTAAACAGCGAATTAGACAATCATATTTAAATATGACAGATGAAGAGTATAAATTAATGGACTCTTTAGTTAAGGTAAATAATATACCTATAATGAAGCCGGAAAAAGGCAATGGGGTTGTAGTAGTGGATAACAATGATTATGTTAGCATTATGATGTCGATGCTTATGGAGGATAATTATGCAGAAACCAGTATTAAATTAATATTGCTTATCGAAAACTGGATCTTTTGTTAGAAGACATGTTGTTTCAGGGTGAATTGACTGAAGTTGAGTATAATTTTATGAGTAACCCACATCCAGTGGTCAGTGGGATCTTTGGTATACCCAAAATCCATAAAGGGCTGGACAATGTACAATTCAGACCTATTGTTTTTTTTTTCAAAACAGGTTTATTGTTTTAACATATAAGAGAAATATCATAACAATTTTATACAAGTAATTAAAAATAGGTATTATTATAATATTCAACAAAACAACTAAAGTATTTACAAAGACATCCAGTGCAATCAGATCAATTAATTAAACTAAAATACCGTGCTATTGAAATTAGAATTTTTTTAACAAATTTTGTAAATTATCCCATACAATATAATATGATGTTTTTCTAGTTGTTCTCATTCTAATTGTGCTTATTTCCATATGGCACATTATATTCATAACATTTTTAAATTCATTGAACGAAGGAGGTGTATCTGAAATCCAATTTCTAGTTATTATTTTCCTGGCCACTGCTAGGATAGACCATAACAAGGGAAGCTTAATCTTTTTAACACATTGAGGTACAGGTGTGTTGAATAATATAAGAGACTTAGAAATAATGAAATTATCTGTAAAAAGAGCCTGCAAAATTCATTAATTGACTTCCAGTATTCTTTCAACTTCATACAGTCATAAAACATATGAGCCCAGTCAGCATTAATTTCTACATTACATCTCTTACATAGATTATCTTTATTATTTATTTTATTCATCATCAAAGGTGTATAAAAAGATCTATGTAAAAATTTCCATGTATAAAGTCTCCAGACAATGGAAGATGTAGTTCTATAAGCAGATTCCAATATATATTGTTTATCTTGTTGAGTTGGTGGGTCCCCATTAATAGAGGTGAAATAATTCCAGTATGAATCTACACTGTAAAAAGTTTCTTGTCTGATAATTTTATGTATATATGAAAGTTTACCTTTATCAAAAACTTTATGCTGTAAATTTAATATCAAGTAATCAATCAGTTTTGGAATAGATTCTTTAACTGTAATAGACATTAGATCTATTCTATCTATGAGATGTTGTCTAAAGATCTGAACCTCTAACCAGCAAGTTTCTCTTAGATCAAATTCTTGTTTTAAGAAATCTAGATTTTTAACTTTATTATCAGATATCAGCTGATACCAGTACTTTAGATCATTATCTATAGCTAAATGAGCTCCTTCAGAAGTAGATGACATAAACATACCCTGAGTATACATTATAGGGAATACAATAAAATTCCATTCCCTATACTTAGGGTGCATGAATATAAAGTTACGATAACTAATAATAATATTTAATGGGTAACAAACCATATGTTTAGGTGTAATAGGTGAAGTACAAAATTCCTTTAGCAACCACAACATGGAGTTATTTACAATCATATTTTTATGTGTTAAGGAGATTTTCATGAAGTGCATACTAATTAGCTCCCAATAATCTTTCCATTTTATGATATATGACTGATCTATTAATAAAGTAATAACTTTTATAATAGAAGAGATAATATATAAATTAAAGTCTGAAAAGAAATACCCCTTGAGACCAGCTATTAGTATGTTTCTTTAATTCAATCCTAGGTCTATTAGGTGCCCATAAGAAATTTAACATTAGTGTATTCAGTTTCTTGATAATTATTTTTGTAGGTGAAAGTATTATTGATTGTATTAAGTATAAAATCTTGGGGAATCTTATCATTTTAATAATTGTAAGTCTCTCCTCCATAGTAAAAACATATTATTCCAGGTATTAAAAAGATTTTGTATATTAAGAAAACAGGTATTATAGTTATTATATATAATAGATTTAATATCTTTAGATAGTATTATACCTAAATAAGTTATCTGACCTGAATTGGGTACATATTTAGTAAAATCACTAATGAGAATATTTTTTCGTATATATAGGTAGTATTTTAGTTTTTCTTCATTGAATATTAAACCAGAAATACTTTTAAAATTCATCATTTTATCAAATACTTCCACCTACAAAATAATTATCAGAAAATGAATACACCTAATGTTAAATTTCCTATGGGCACCTAATAGACCTAGGATTGCATTAGAAACATACTTACTAATAACTGGACTCCAGGGGTGTTCTTTTCAGACTTTAATTTATATACTATCTCTTCTATTGTAAAGTTATTACTTCATTAATGGATCAGTCATGTATGTCACAAAATGGAAAGGGCTATTGCAAGGAGCTAATTAGTATGCACTTCATGAAAATCTCCTTAACACATAAAAATATGATTGTAAACTAATAATATTATGGATTATAAAAGGAATTTTGACCAACTTCACCTAATACACCCTAAACACTTATGGTTTATTACCATTAAATATTATTATTAGTTAACTTTATATTCATACCTAAGTATAGGGAATGGAATTTTATTATTCTATAATGTATACTCAGGGTATGCTTTTGTCATCTACTTCTGAGAGGAACTCATTTAGCTATAGATATTGATCTAAGTGCAACATCCAGTTGATATATGATAATAAAGGACAAAATCTAGATTTCTTAAAACAAAAGAATTTGATCTAAGAGAAACTTGCAGTTAGGTTCAGACCTTTGAACAACATCTCACATTAATAAAATAGATCTAATGTCTATAACAGTTAAAGTCTATTTCAACACTGATTTGATTACTTGATATTAAATTTACAACATAAAGTTTCTGATAAAGGTAAACTTTTCAGCTACACATAAAATTATCAGACAAGAAACTTTTTGCAATTGAATTCCTTGCTGGGTGTTCACTTCAATATTAATAGGGGATCCGCAAATCAACAAATAAACTTTCTATACTATTTTGGAGTTTAACTTATAGAACTACGATACCATTGTCTGGAACTTTATATATGGAAATTTTTACATAGATCTTTTATACACCTTGATGATATGAATAAAATAAATAATAAAGATAATTTATGTAAGAGATGTAATGTAAGAAATTAATAACTTTACCTGGACTCATATGTTTCCTTTATGACTGTATAAAATTGAAAAAGAATACAAGTCAATTAATGAATTTTTGCAGGCTCTTTTTACAGTTAATTTCATTATCTCCTAAATTTCTTACTTATTATTCAACACACCTGTACTTACTCAAGAAATTCTGCATGTTAAAAATGTTAAAAGCTCTTCCTTGTTATGGTCTACATTCTAGCAGTGGCTGAGGAAAAGTAATAACGCTAGAAGTGGATTTCAGATATTGCACCTCACCTTCGTTCAATGGTTAAAAATGTTATGAATATAGTGTGCCATATGGAAATGGAATTAAACCGCTTACAATTAGGACAGAAATCAAAATAGAAAAACATCTTATTAGTATTGTATGCAAGGATAATTTCACAAAATTTGTTAAAAAAAATTTAATTTCAATAGCATGGTATTTTAAAGTTTAAATTAATTCTGATCTGATTATGGTGGATGTCTTTGTAAATACTTTTAGTTGTTTTGTTGAATATTATAATAATACCTATTTTAATTACTTGTATATAAAATTGTTATGATATTTCTCTTGTATGTTAAAACAATAAACCTGTTTTGAAAAAAAATCTACATGTTTATTTTGACCTATAATGGGGATTCTGATTGGATTACACGGATGGTTGGTAAGAATTGGGGCATTTTACAATTGGACAAAAATGTTGGACCTAAATTTGACAATATACCTAGATTTATTTATAGGAAAGATTTATCATTTAAAGACATCTTTGAAAGATGCCCCTTTTCGAAAGGTGTTTCCACGAGTAGGGTTCATGGTAATTTTAAATGTGGAATGTGTTCCATATGTTCCCATATTTTACTGACAGGTTGTAAGTTAGTGGTTAACGATTACCACATTTTCATCATGGGACATTTTGATTGTTATACCAAGAATGTTGTCTATCTCACTAAATGCCAAGATTGCATGGCCTTTTATGTGGGTGAAACGTGCAGGCTTTTTAGAGAAAGGATTAGGGAACATCTTTTAGATATCAAACATCTTAAGCCTACCAATGCTTTAGCTAGACACATTGTTGGTCACACTGGACACATTTTCAAATTTTGTGTCCTACAACAGATTTTCTGTGACCAACAGGGTAGGATTTTAGATGTACATTTGGACTTAAGTGAATTAAAATGGCAAATGAGATTGAATGCACTAAATTATCCTGGTCTTAATGACTATTGCACTATTAAACCCGTGCTCAAGCTCAAACACATCACGGGTAAGGGATAAAATACATATGTATATATAATTAGTCAATGTATTTGGTGTTGTATATTTATTATTTACTTTGTAATGCAAATATATGTTTTTGTAGGGATGTTTTTATTCTTTACTGCTCACATTATGGTTAGTATATGCTATTTTAACATGTTTGTGTTGGGATTATCATATAGTAACTATTTAAATAGTTAATGGATTGTTGCCCAATATTTTAATTAATTAACTAAATTGCCATGTGGCAAGTTTTTTATATAAGGATTTTATGCAGACTGTAGTATTCTGAAGAAGTCCGTGTGTAGGACGAAACCTAGGCAAATCGTTGTGGTTGGTGTTTGTTTGCAATAAATTCTTTTTTCGTTTAGGACCTCGTTCTTCTTCATTTTTTGTTGGTTGTTATCTGGTTCCTGGTTGTTCCGTGTCTTGTCTCATGGAGAACGTTGGTTCCTCTTCCGGTATTTTGGATTTACTGCAACAAATTAATGAGCAGTTGAAGGAACATTCTGCTCAAATTAAATTGTTAACGGAGAAACAGCCTCCTGGTTTGATTTTACAGCCATTTGGTAGTTTGGGTATGCCGTTGACTCAAGCTACGCCAACTTCACCCATTCTAATCAATTCCAATACGAACAATACTGTTAGTGGTCTTAATAGAAGTTCTACTGTTTTGTGACCTGACTCTGAAAAAGGTGATTGTGAGCACTGGAAAAATTATCATTACAGCTTTAAGGTCAACAGTTCTCCTAATGACAATCCTGTGACTAAGAATAATCGGACCCTGGCTCAACAACTAAGGCTGTTTGAAGCTATGTTATTCAAATTAAGAAGAACCCAACTAGAAAACAACTATTTGTGTAGGAACATTGAGCTTGGACTGGTGCCGAAAGGCTTACGTGTGTGGAGATACTCGAATGGGATTAACAGCAATACTGAAATGATCAATGAATTACATGTCTTTTTTAATAAAACAGGGTTAGGTATTATGGATATTATGGTCAAATATAACAAACAGAAAATTGATGCTTATCTTGCAGATCTTGAGTCTATCAATGATGGCATCGTTAAAGACTTGCTATTTGATCAGTATTACACTATTTACACTAACATTTTAAATTACATTGATCGCAGTTGTGAGGTTATTTATCAAAAGAAATTACAAAAAATTCAACGGGACATTAAAGTTTACGAGGCAGGCACAGTGTATCCAAAATCTAAGGCTGATCCTCATAGGCATGGTAACCGGGAGGAGTTAACCAATCAGGAAGCACAATATGATGAGAGCATGACGTCGGATCAGCAGGTAGCAGATAAAAATTAAAATATTGGTGCCATGAGCCCTTTAGCAGAGGGTTTAAGGTGTTCGGAGAGGATTTGGAACAAGGAACCACTATACGAGGAAAGAGAGTACGGTCAGTTAAGGGCTCGACTAAAACCGAGATACCCCACAAACAACTTCCAGAATGGAAATTGGAAGTCACGAAGGTGAATGAATTTTCTCATTCTGTTGTAGGGGAAAGAGAGGTTGACATTAGAGTGGGGGATTTTTCGCTGAATCAACAGCATGCTTTATATTTTAATGATGACTGTTCTGTTGTTCCTTTGGAACTTTTTAGTTCAAGTTATTCGGATGAACCGAAGGTATTTACAAACAGTAATGCTGACAGTGGCCTGGACTCAACCTTTGAGGTTGAACATTGTTTGACACATTGTTCATTGGTTACATCTTACACAAGTGGCAATACGAACAACAAAGGTCAAAGGGCTCAATATGTTACTAATTTTTATTATAATTATGGTGATTTGTTTCATTTAAGTACGCATACGGTTATGGTTGAAAGCTCCAGCAAGTCAGCCTGTTTTGAATCCACATTTAATGAAGCCCTTGATTCAGGATCTTATGGTAATTTTGGTTTACATAGCTGCACAAATGTCTGTAATAGGATGGATGTTAGTTATTCTAATGACCCAGAGCAGTCTTTTGATGTGTTAACATCAATTGAAGAATATGACACAAATGTATTGTATGATAATGGTAGTTTTGGGCCAAGTGTTAATATTGAACAGAATTTTAAACAGCATATAGGCAGTTTTAGGACTTTTATACATAACAATGTTGTTAGTAACAGTGCAAATAATTTTGGGGAGATGGGTGCGTCTATGTTAGAGGGGGTACCTTTGACCAGATACAGTATGGTATATTGAGTAATCTCATTATTATGGAAAATAGTGCACATGATTTTAAACTATACAACTATTCTAATTTTTCTTTCAGCACTGAGTATGTTAGTATTTTTTCTAAGGGCTTTATTTTCGTTCCATGTAGAACAGGTAATTTGGTCGGTACACTTATTGACTTAAAACTATTTACACGTAAAATGAATTTAAGAGTGCATTTTGATGCTGCCAATACAAATAATACAAGTGATAAACAAGGTTTTTTGTCCAAACCAAGTACATTTAATCCACCCTTGAACCCCATGATAGCCATTTTTGAAAAAATGTGTGAATTGGATATTAGGGAACATTTTAAACAGCGAATTAGACAATCATATTTAAATATGACAGATGAAGAGTATAAATTAATGGACTCTTTAGTTAAGGTAAATAATATACCTATATTGAAGCCGGATAAAGGCAATGGGGTTGTAGTAGTGGATAACAATGATTATGTTAGCATTATGATGTCGATGCTTATGGAGGATAATTATGCAGAAACCAGTATTAAATTAATATTGCTTATCGAAAACTGGATCTTTTGTTAGAAGACATGTTGTTTCAGGGTGAATTGACTGAAGTTGAGTATAATTTTATGAGTAACCCACATCCAGTGGTCAGTGGGATCTTTGGTATACCCAAAATCCATAAAGGGCTGGACAATGTACAATTCAGACCTATTGTTTTTCAAAAACAGGTTTATTGTTTTAAACATATAAAGAGAAATATCTATAACACAATTTTATACAAAGTAATTAAAAATAGGTATTATTATAATATTCAACAAAACAACCGTGCTAAAGTATTTACAAAGACATCCAGTGCAATCAGATCAATTAATTAAACTAAAAAATTACCGTGGCTATTGAACTATTAGAATTAAATTTTTAACAAATTTTTATAATAAATTATCCCGTACAGCTATATATTATATGGAAAGTGTTTTCTAGATTGTTCTCATTCTAATTGTAGCGCTATTTCCATATGGCACATTATATTCATAACATTTTTAAATTCATTGAACGAAGGAGGTCAATACATCTGAATCCAACCTTTCTAGTTATTATTTTTCCTGGCCACTGCTAGGATAGAATTACAAGTAACTTTCAAGGAAGCTTAATCTTTTTAACACATTGAGGTACAGGTGTGTGTTGAATAATATAAGAGACTTAGAAATAATGAAATTATCTGTAAAAGAGTTTCCTGCAAAAATTCATTAATTGACTTCCAGTATTCTTTCAGCTTCATACAGTCTCATAAAACATATAAGGCCCAGCTCAGCATTGAATTTCTACATTACATCTCTTACATAGATTATCTTTATTATTTATTTACCTACTGCATCACATCAAGGGGTGTATAAAAAGATCTATATAAAAATTTCCATGTATAAAGTCTCCAAATTAATGGAAGATGTGGTTCTAGTAAGCAGATTTCCAATATATATTTGTTTATCTTGTTGAGTATGGTGGGTCCCTGAATTAATAGAGGTAAAATAATTCAGTATGAATCTACACTGTAAAAAGTTTCTTGTCTGATAATTTTATGTATATATGAAAAGTTTACCTTTATCAAAAACTTTATGCTGTAAATCCAATATCAAGTAATCTAAATCAGTTTTGGAATAGATTAACTTTAACTGTAGCTAGACATTAGATCTATTCTATCTATGCAGGATGTTGTCTAAAGATCCTGAACCTCTAACCAAAAGCAAGGTTTCTTCTTAGATCGAAATTCTTGTTTTAAGAAATCTAGATTTTTAACTTTATTATCAGATATCAGCTGATACCAGTACTTTAGGATCATTATCTACCAGCTAAAATGAGCTCCTTCAGAAGTAGATGACATAAACATACTCCTGGTATATTATAGGCCTGAATACAACCAAAATTCCATTTCCTATACTTAGAATTCATGTAATATAAAGCTTATCGATGAAATCCTAATAATAATATTTAATGGGTAAATAAACTTCATATGTTTAGGGTGTAATAGAGTGAAAGTACGAAAATTCCTTTAGCAACCACAACATGGAGTTATTTACAACTCTCCATTACACCCCATGTGTTAAGGAGATTTTCATGAAGTGCATACTAGATGGCTTTCCCAATAATCTTTCCATTTTATGCGATATATGACTGATCTACCTAATAAAGTAATAACTTTTATAATAGAAGAGATAATATATAAATTAAAAGTCTGGAAAAGAAATACCCCCTTCGAAGACCAATCGTGAAGCACCAGTACATGTTTCTTTAATTCAATCCTAGGTACTGCTGGGTGCCCATTATAAATTCCCTGCTAACATTGAGTGTATTCAGGATTTCTTGATAATTATTTGGTATGGTGAAAGTATTATTGATTGTATTAACCAATAATCAAATCTTGGGAGAATTATTATCATTGGCCTTTAAATAATTCCTAAGTCCTCTCCTCCATAAGTAAAAACACTTATATTATTCCAGGTATTAAAAAGATTTTGGCATAATTAAGAAGAAAACAGGGTATTATAGTTATTATATATAAATAGATTTTGACCATATCTTTAGATAGTATTATACCTAAATAAGTTATTCTGACCTGGTCCAATTGGGTACATATTTAGTAAAATCACTAATGAGAATATTTTTAGTATTCAGGTATAGGTATGGTGTGTATTTTAGTTTTTCTTCATTGGAATATTAAACCAGAAAGTACTTTTTTAAAAATTCATCATAGCCTTATCAAATAAAAGACTTTGCATAGAAGAATTAGATCCTGCTGATGTAATTCAGAAGCACTCATCCTGCAAAAATTTGAACTTTGATGTTTGTATTTTCGCTCATTTCAAAAACAGCTCTATGGCGTCAGTACTTTTTCTAATCAAATTGGGGAAGCCTGTTGGGCTCCCATTACTAAAGTGAATAATAATTAAGGAGAAAAGTGGACATCCTTGCTTTTAGTAAACTCCTTTAAGAATGGGTATTTTACATATGAAAGTTCATATGTTCCTACTTGACATAAGCCAGCGTTCCTTTGTATAAGTGCCGGTCTGAAATTTAAATTTTACGTACATCAGGAGAAGTTTGTTGCATTCAGTAAAAGATAACAGATAGTCCCAACTTACTGAACTCAAACGCAGCTGTGAACCTATATCCAAGACTATTAATAAGTGTTAAAATAACAACTTTCTTTCTCCTATTTGCCGAATCAGTGTTAATCAGAGTTCTTATTATCAAAAGGCCATTTCTGTTTACGCAATCGAGCCCATCTGACTCTATATCTTATGCAATGGGGTCGACCATGCCTTCAATCTATCACGCAAAAATACTTAAACATTTCTGTAATCAACATTAAGTAATGAGATGGGTCGATATAAGAACATCTAGTTGGATCTGGGATTAGGTTTTAAAATTGGTGAAGGCAATGTGTGTTGCCATAAGATGGGGGGTTATTAACTCCAGTTTGGGCCAAAATAAAACCCTGTATTACAATGAATATGTAGCTTTTAGAAAGGAATTGATATACATTCCTGCGAGGTATAACTACCAATGCGTTACATCGGTGCTTGTTTGATTTAAGCTTACCGCTTCATTGTAGTCATAATCTCTTTATATGGAAACACTTTAGTTCAATAATTTAATCTGTTAATTTATTAACTTTATTCATGTTTGTGGTTATAAACTCCCTTTTATTTTATCTTTAGGTTCCATGTTAATGTTGTTATGGTTAATCTTATGAAAGTGATTTCTAAATTCATCCAGTATTTTCCTGGGTATACTGAACATTCTTCTTTTCCTGTATGAAAAGATTTCTTTGATATGGACTTTGTTTATTCCAATCTTTTTGTTTTATTTTTAAGTCTTGTGTAAGTATTTAAATTTTTGGAGGCAGTGGCCAATAAGACTTCAAAACTTATATTTCTCTAAAAGTTATTTTAACTTTATGGAAGCATGAAAAATTTCTTTTGTATTTCTCATTTAGTTTTTGTTTATTTTACTATTCAGCCAACTTTCTTGTCCATAATAT
Source organism: Protopterus annectens (assembly GCF_019279795.1). Lineage (NCBI taxonomy): Eukaryota > Metazoa > Chordata > Ceratodontiformes > Protopteridae > Protopterus > Protopterus annectens. The sequence continues at coordinate 1,416,896,045 of NC_056733.1, read as the reverse complement.
TTTCTTTTATTATTATGTTTATAAGAGTCTAATTTACCATTTTGAATATCTAACAATTCCTTATCCCAAGATTCCTTTTATTATTATACCATCTCTTGATTACTTTGTCCACATATGGAGCAGGATATGATTTTAAGGCGTATAATCCCAAAACATAGACAATGGAGACTTCAGGAGTATTTATTTATGTCTAGAAAGTAATGTTGTAATTCTGAAAGTATATATTATTCTTTTATAGTCGTTTAGCTGAGTTAAGTATGCTGGTGTTGAAAACATCCTTTTGATCCTGAACATTATAGGTATTTTTTTATCATGAATTCAAAAAACAATTGAGTTATGATCAGATATAGGACATGAAATGATTTTGGAATTAATTTAAATCTTATTACCATCTGGTTAGAAATAAAAGAACCCTGTCTATTTTTGAATACGTTTTTGTATCTATTAGAAAAAAAGGTGTATAGTAATGATTTTGAATCTATCCCTGATTATTAATGGTCATTCAAATGACTAGCAGAAATAACAAAAATCATTTAAATGTTTTTGCATTGAATGTAATTCTTCTTTTCCTTATAGTGGGTAGTATCACTTCCTCGTACAGTATACAATTAAAATCACCAGCTAAAATAATATCCCCATAGAGAATGATATGATCTTATCAATATGATGTTTCACTGTATTAATACTAATTCTGCGGGTATCCAATATACATTAATTAAAGTGTAAGAATCTTCCCATTAATTTGTATGTGCTAACCGCTACAAACATTCCTTTGTCATCCTGATAAGATTCTTAATGGTTTTAGGAAGATGGGCATACTTTTATTCCATAAAATAGCCACTCCTCTCTCTTTTTTTTCTGAGTGTGCTCTGAACTAACCAATACTGTATACTTATTAGTGGCTAGTTTACTTCAATATCTTTTTCAAGAGATGGGTTTCTTGCAAGGAAGACTAGATTGGCCTTGTGTAAATGTATCTTCAAACCGCCTTGCTTTTCACGGATGTTCTGAAATCTGTATTAGCTTGTCTTTTACACGATTATTCAACTAGCATTAATAAGTTTAAAGAAATTCCTTTTAAAGATGTCATTTTGGCATTTTTAAAACTCAAGAATCTTATGATCGAAATAACTTGAAATAAAGATAAATAAATGCTATGCATCTCCTCTTTTAGGTGTACCTTTAAATAT